>NC_135166.1:5020404-5320904 GCF_050948215.1 Halictus rubicundus
GGTTGATCGCTATATTTTTCTCTGGAGCTTCAACAACAAATTGAGACTGACTCGCAAGGGGCGCAAACTAATATACGCGGAACACGTCGTGTCAGCGAAGGTAAACAAATGCACGAAGTAATCAGTCGACAGAGTTGAAGTTACATACGTCTCGGATAGTTAGCAAAGGGTGCACGCTGCGCTGGTGCTGCACTGACTCGTCCCGTTGCATCGGATCGAGTAGGTATACATAGAATAAGCGGCCTGACACGTTGCGTCACGACTATGCGACAGAAGAAGTTCAAAGACGCTTCACGCATCGTCTTTCTGGAATAGAAAGCGTTCGAACATTATTAAAACCGAATGCTAAACGTTTCCATAATTGTACCTAATGGAAAAGTCGAATATCGCTGCCACTCCGGATCAAAAAGATAGCACACATGAAGATCTACACGATTTTTGCCCACAAAGCAACTGAAATTGGTTTCTATACACCATTCCGGGATACGTGTCACACCTTACCCCAGTGGAGTAAGTGGGGATAAAACCTCGAAAACACGGCCAAAATAGGAGAGAGCACTCGAATATATTTCAAGATGGACACTCTGTTTTTTGCTGATTACGAATCAGATGTAAAAATTACAGAAAACAAAATGGCAGCTTCGATACCGCATCAGAAAATGTTTTCCGCAAATTTGAAACCTGAAGTGCGTTTTCTGAAGGTTCGTTGATTTTTCGGTGAGTGCTCCCATAGATCCCATAGTTCCTAGATCGCGGATTTCCTCCCTCCCCTCTGCGTGCACTTTCGGCTCGCCGTTTAGGCGAAAGTAATCATCGGCAAAACAGTTTCGGAAGCGATTCGCCGGGGTCTGGCGCACCGCAATTTCCGCGACCGGACACACACACAATACGGGGGTGGGGGTGGGTGGGGGGGGGGGTCGGTACAATTAAAACCGAAACGACGCAATATAAACAGCCGCGGAAACGACATAATCGCGTGACGTAAGGCGGCAGAGTGCGTTGAATTACGCACGGCCCAGAAATTATACGAGCGAGAGAGCGGCCGGTTAACGAACGCAGTCTCTGTGGGACAGGCCGTTCACACCGATCCTTCGTTGCTTCGCGGATATCGCCGATGTCTCCGAACGAATCGTTTTACAACGATCTAACGATCGATCGATCGATCGCCTGCCAGTTTTCGAGAGCCGATCCCGGAGATACGAGACGAGAAACACCGTCTGCCTCCAGCCAGTTTCTCTGGCTTTCAACCTGTTAACTCGTCCGGCTTTACGACCGCCGGTCGTCCAACTGAGGATTATTCATGCACTTACTACATTCGACCGCATAGTTTTATGCAAATTCATATTTTCATAGACCTGCGCACACCGCTGTCTAATGTGAAATAGAATTTTCCATTCTTGCATCGACGCTACGGTCTTATTTACTCTCGACGAAAATTTTTTCAAAATTTCATTTACGCCTCCCAGGACAGTTCCAATTAGTAAAAAAAAAATCGCTGGGTAGGTTTAATGTTAATATTTGCAGCCAGGCTGAAAATTAACGCTGGGTAGGTTTAATGTTAATATTTGCAGCCAGGCGGGAAATTAACGCTGGGTAGGTTTAATGTTAATATTTGCGGCCAGGCGGGAAATGTTTACATGAACAATCGTTAGTGTAATTTCCACTCTTTCTAGCCTAACAGTGTTTTATGAATTATCTTCTGAAGGTAACCTATAACTGAGGATTATTCATGCACTTACTACATTCGACCGCATAGTTTTATGCAAATTCATATTTTTATAGACCTGCGCAGACGCTGTCTAATGTAAAATAGAATTTTCCATTCTTGCATCGACGCTACGGTCTCATTTACTCTCGACGAAAAATTTTTTCAAAATTTCATTTACGCCTCCCAGGACTATCCGAATTAGTAAAAAAAATTGTTGGGTAGGTTTAATGTTAATATTTGCAGCCAGGCTGGAAATTAACGCTGGGTAGGTTTAATGTTAATATTTGCGGCCAGGCGGGAAATATTTACATGAACAATCGTTAGTGTAATTTCCACTCTTTCTAGTCTAACAGTGTTTTATGAATTATCTTCTGAAGGTAACCTATAACTGAGGATTATTCATGCACTTACTACATTCGACCGCATAGTTTTATGCAAATTCATATTTTTATAGACCTGCGCAGACGCTGTCTAATGTGAAATAGAATTTTCCATTCTTGCATCGACGCTACGGTCTTATTTACTCTCGACGAAAATTTTTTCAAAATTTCATTTACGCCCCCCAGTACTATCCCAATTAGTAAAAAAGATCGCTGGGTAGGTTTAATGTTAATAGTTGCAGCCAAGCGCGAAATTAACGCTGGGTAAGTTTAATGTTAATATTTGTGGTCAGGCGGGAAATTAACGCTGGGTAGGTTTAATGTTAATATTTGTAGTCAGGCTGGAAATGTTTACAGCATATAAGGAAATGTTTACATAAACAATCGTTAGTGTAATTTCCACTCTTTCGAGCTTAACTTAAGGTAACCTATAATAATGAAAACCAGATTTTCGTAATCAATTTAGTTAAGAAAATCAAATTATTTTAGCACCGAACCTACCGAGCATTAACAGTATCTGGTAAACATTGCCTGATAAAAATATCAACCCTAAATTTATTGAGATTGTCCGTAATTTTCAATATAATGAATGTTAGAACAAGCAAATTTATTCCACCGTGTTCCAGGAATGAATGTTTATAGTTCCAATAATTGTGAAATATAAAACCGGTCATTTTGACCGTGACAGTTTTAGTGTTAATTTACTGAATAATCCTTTACCAGTGATCCGATCAATAAACGTTGTCATTTCCACTCCTCTTCGGCTAAAGACACTTATAAAACTGCTTTCTAAAAAGAATGACTAAAGGTGGGATTTTATTAGTGATCCAGAGTGTCGCAATTACTGGTGTAATTGCATGTCGTCTGATTTTCGCTATCGAGGGACGCGCCCGTATGGAAGGTTTCACGGGATCGGCTTGCGCATTGAAAAAGTTCGGTGTCAACCGAGGAAGAATTATTTTCGTCGGTTATCGCGAGCAGACACGGCTTTCTGGTCGTTTTCACGATAACTGCGTATCTTAATACGGTTCGAGCGCGCAATTATTTATGCCTCTCTTAAATAAGATTGCGTATCGAAACGTCAGTTCCCGGGAGAGACGCCGCACATTGTTTCCAACCGGCAGTATATCCGGTATCGATGTGTGCTGCTCGTACGCGTAGCGCGGAAACTTCGCCCGGAGGATTTGCGTATTAGACGACCGTTCCGCCAAGGATCACCGAAGGTTTCCTTTCTTGCGGTTTCCGAGAACGGCCCGAGGTAACCTCCGCGACGCGATTTTGTCCCCGTCCCATTTGTTTACACACAAAGTACGCGCGAGATGCTAAAGGTTACGCGGACTGCGTACTCCGTGAGTCGCAGTCCAAACGATCAAGTAAAATTCACTATTCTAATACACAGAGAGTCCCAAAAATGTCGGGGTAAGCTTAGGAAGGGCGTGGAGAGTCCCTCGGGTGATTTGAAGTAACTTTTTCCTTTGCGAAAACGTTCTCCGTCCCTTTTTTAAGGAGTTATTAACGAAAAACACGGACCAATCACAGCGCGTCTACAGCGGACGCATTGTGGCTCGGCCAATGGCAACGCTCAGCGGGATCCGTCGCCGTGCCGGAATCCCTTCGCTATAGCCGCGCTCTGATTGGTCCGTGTTTTTCGTTAATTACTCCTTAACCAAGCTGCGGAATACATTTTCGCAAAGGAAAGAGTTACTTGAAATCATCTCGGGAACCATCTTTCAGTTTTCCGACATTTTTTAGACACCCTGTATAATGTAATATATAGTATAATAATAAATAATCCCGGTGCGGAGCTGAGTCCCGGTAGTTTAGAAACTGCATATCTGTTTCTGTGTTCTGGAGGGGCAAAACAGTAGTTAGTGGTTGAACAATCTCGTCTCCCTCCTCGTCCTAGTATAATAATAAATATATACTGACTGCGGATCTTTATGCATAATACAATTTTTAAGCATCGATTGCAGGCTGCAGGAGCCAAGTACAAATTTATTTTCCTCGTTAATAATACTAACACGTCGACAATAATATATGGACATTCTTGAATTCTTTCAATGTTTTAAATTGCACCTACTCATTTTTGTCATGAATGCATAAAATCTGCAGTCTGCTTATTAATATCAGGACAGTCTTGAAGAGACAACATCTTCTGCAATATTGAATCGTACGACTTGGATTTGTTTTAGCTCAATTCGTGAAAATGTTTTGAAAAAATTGCAGCGAAAATACTAAAAGTTGTTTTTTTTACATTTATGTACTGCTACATTGAAACTTGAAAAAATACGTTTTGCAGAACCGCGTGAAAGTTCCATCAAAATCGACCAGACGCGATCGAGCATGCTCTACAGAGAACGACGAACAATACAAACTATTCAATATTATTTCTTTATCATGCACCAACGATTAAGACAGCTCCGTAACAGACTCGATGCTCGCCTCGTAATAGAATTTTCCCGGGAACGAGTAATTTGAAATGTTTTCCGTGCAAGTTCGATTAAAAAAAGCAGTTCTTCCGGTTGTCAGAAAGCTGAGGCTCCGATGCACGCCACATCTTCAGGATGCAGTAAAGGAAGTCGCGTGCCTGTACTGTCTGCGTCCGAAGACAAGCACCTCGAAGACTGTGGGTTTTCATGTATCTACACGAATGCGAGAGACGTGCCGAAGTATGAAATAGTATTAGAACGTTTGTGACCTGCGTTAAAATATGTCTCGTGTCTCTCGTAAAGAAACTTGAGAATGGTTAGGCGCACTATTACTTAACATCAGCATCGTCAAATGACCGGTCCCAGATTTGTTTGTGGAAATTCTGAAGACGGGGAGTGAATGAATTTTCCTATACAATCGCGTGACACGTGTTCTTTCACGATTACTGAAAAACGTACTCGTCAGGAATCTTCGAATGGTCTATTGGAGCACGTATTCCGATCGCAACATTTACACGACAAATATTCTACGACTGCATGAAACAATCCCCGGCGAGAAAACGCAATTTCCCTAATTTTCCGAGTGGTATGTTCTCGTCTCGCAGCTGCAAGAACGAGTGCGCAAAACTTACGAGAAAGTGTGCTGTGACAGTCGGAGGCCACGTGGTTCTCTTCGCGGGTGGAGTGGAGGCCCGAGAGAGCACGTGGAGGATCTTCCAGGTCTGCGAAAGAGCACTTCACAGGCTCCCGGCGGTCCCGGCACCTCCGGAATCCCTCTCGATCATGTTTCGACGACGGACGGTCCACGGTTTCACTCGAAACAACCACCGCACAAGAGATATATATCCGCGTGGGCCAGAATAAGTGACCGAACGAGTCCCCGGGACGGTTCGCCGGGAAAGGAAACGATCCGCGCTCGGTTCCCGGCGTCGCGAACTGTGCTAACTGATTTCCCGGGCTAATCAGTCGTCCGGCAGCCGACCAAAATAAATTCGTGTATGAGAACCGTGACACAATTAGCCGGCATCTCCGTCCCGGAGGGAAGCGGGATGATTTACGAGGCGAACGGACACGGCAGACGGTCAATGACAGTGCATGCGCGCTGCCACGGCGGACGAGGGAATCGTCTTAATTAGGCGCGATTAAGCGAGACACCCGCGCGCTCTCTATCTCTCTCTCTCTCTTTTTCTCTGTCTGTGCGTCCCGCCGATCGGCCGATTCGATGGACCAGGAACCGACTCGGCTCAGCCTATGGTTCCGCTGCCGCGACTTGTCCGCTTGCTGACCATCGTGGCACTGAGCTCTCTTTCGAGCGACGAGCCATAGGGCTTCGAGTGCCAGGCGGCCTCTTCGTCTCACTTCGGTTCGCCACCCTCCCTCTCTATCTCTCTCTCTCTCTCTCTCTCTCTCCTTCTCTCCCTCCAGATCACGAGCACAGACCCTCTCTTTCCCTCTATGCCGGTATTTCTGCTCCACGTGTGTACGCACGTGGCCGCGCGCACACGACTCGGGAACGCTGCTCTTCCCGCTGAATGCTACCTACTCGACACCAGGGACTCTTCCGGCTTCGGTCTCTCCCAGTCTCTGGATAGCTTAGTGTCGTTTTTCGACGGATCATCGTCGGCTAACCTCGCTACAGTAACGTCTTGATGCGTATCTGGACCCCGGAGCCCAGTGTCTGTTGCGTCAGAATGTTCATACAGGGCCCGCTCTAGGGGGGGGGGGACAACCAGGGCATTTGCCCGGGTCGCCATTTTGGCTTTGGCTGTAAGTGTGAGGAAAATAATGATGTTTTAAATATTCAATTAATAGAAAATGTCAGACTACCCTTGCCAGACAATTTTGCTAAAAAAGGAAAAGGTCATTTTGTTCAGCGCGGTGCTTAGTGCTTAAAAAGGGGCGGCAATTTGTTTTTTTGCCCGGGGCGTCGTAACTGCTACAGCGGGCCCTGGTTCATACTTTAGATACTGCAAAGAGCACCTAAGGTATCGGATACTTAGCGACGAGGTTTTTGTTAATTTGAAGGTATCCTGTAATTTATTTTCGCATTATTTGTGACGAACGGTTAACTGTCAACCGTTTTTCCGTATCGTCAAATTTTTCTGGACGATTTTGGTGGAAAGCAAAAGAGATATTGACACGTTGAGTGTCATGTCACTCATATGTGGGTGACGGAACTGTTTGTCCATGTTTTAAAATAAATTTTTACGTCAATATATTCATTGTACCAAATTTGATTAGGATTTGTAAAATGTAAGAAAGTTGGAGGACTACTCAATATCATACATTTAATTTTTTCAATTTTTATTTCATCAAATAAGTTGCTTTGATTTTATGGAATTTTTTAGGTTTCTACTTTGGCAGTCAAAGTGTTAACCTAGTTTCAATCCGAGGGTTTGGTCCTATTTACCGGACACCAGAAATTTAGTATTTTTAGTACTTACAACTTTCAGCGCAAGAAAATCATTACTTTATTACTCTCCGATGTGTCACGGTTTCTGTAATCACGTGCACGATGTATGTCTACACGATATACGTCCAAAACACGGGAGATTGTGACAACTATCGGCTGGAAGATTGTTCTATTCTTTGATACACCGCCGAACGTAGACAAGGACAGCGATCGGTATTGTGTTTACACTCCTCGACGACCAAGGTCACTTAG
The DNA here is from genome assembly GCF_050948215.1 of Halictus rubicundus. Taxonomy (NCBI): domain Eukaryota; kingdom Metazoa; phylum Arthropoda; class Insecta; order Hymenoptera; family Halictidae; genus Halictus; species Halictus rubicundus. The sequence goes on from NC_135166.1 coordinate 5,027,587, forward strand.
GGTTTAGGGCCGCTCAGGGGATATACAGTACAGTTCTAGGACTTTTATCGTCTAGACATTTAGGACACATGTCAAGTAAAGACTGTATAGTAGTATAATTGTTACAGTGAAACACCGAAATCTGGAGAATGTCGACTTTCACCGGTGAATGTCAACATTCACATAGTCGCTTGGTGTATGTCCGAAATATTTGCTAAATACCCTTATTTCTGACTTACACCGGTAAATGTTGACATTCGCCATGCACTAATGGTGAATGTTGAACATGTTGGAGATTTATATTTTCTTCTCCGTAATTCAGTCGCTATAAAACGTCACGCCAAGTCGTGATTAATTTCGGGTTATGTGCGTTACGTTACATTTCCTCATGAAAAAGGTTTAGGGTTAGGGTTAGGGTTAGGATTAGAGAATCACTTGGGGGTAGAATGGGGGTGAATCGACTTTCGAGTAGAACTGTTACAGTGAAACACGCGTTATCAAAGCTTGCATAAGACTGACAAAGCTGATTGACTCCGAGCAGAACAAAGGATTTGGCGGGAGAGAGCCAGTCGTTTGTTTTTTGACTCTTCTGTTTTGGACCTCCACCAGAGCATATCTGTGATTGTCGACATACACCGGACAGGGTCCGAATATACAACAATGTAATAAAATATTCGATCTTTCACCGACGTATTTCGTATCTGTTGACATTCACCGGTGCAAGTCGACATTCTCCAATTTCGGTCATTCACGGTAACATAATTACACCCTAGAAACTGACGCAAGTTTTGTTCCAATATGTGTCGCCACCTACAAGCTTTGAAAGTTGACATAATGAAAACACGACAGAACTTTCCCTTACTTTCCGAATATGCATATACACCACGAAGCAACAATTGGTCAACAGCAAATCACCAATCAATCGAGCCGAAGTCAACACAGCTGTCCACAAGCGTGTCCCGTTGCCTGTTCCAAATCGTACGGCCCGCGACATTGCGAGAGGAAGGTAAACACAATAAAAGATGATTCAGGAAACATGGTTTATAAACTGAACCGCATAAATATACATTACGGTTCACGTTTGTCTGTTGACTCGAACACTTCGAGCCCCGAAGCGAGTGCTGCGAGAACTTTACTGGAACATGAATGGCAGTATAATTCATTGGATTGGGCGGTTGCGTAACTCCATTGCTGGGTTAAAAGTTCTTTAAGAATTAAAAAATGATGCCAAAGTACTTTTAGAATCATTGTTACTCTTCGCGGTTATGAGAACGACAACGGGGAAAATTTCACGGACTACAGATATGCATCGCCTGGATTCCAAAATCCATGTTACTTCAACAGTGATTATTTTCGCCTATACCAAGGTCAAATCTTCTTTTAAAAAGAAGTACAGTGTACAGAGTGTCCCACTTAAAGTTTCCCGCGCAATTGTTTCCCAAACAATAGCTCGTTGTGAAAAATATTTCGTGTACAACTTACTCTGTTTTGGGGGAGACATCTTACGGTGGTCGCAAATATCCTCAACAGCGCTGAATGACCTTGAACGACCTTGAGTCACACAAGTGTTACGGGTCAGTGAATTAGTCTTCGGATAGGCTGCACGATTACCTAAATAGAAACAAACAGTTCCGCATAGAAAATGAAAACAGAGGTCACCTTGAAATCTCGGAAGCAAGTACACCCAGAGAAGATTTCCGACTGCCATAAGATGTCTCCCCGGAAACAGAGTAACTGTGAGAAATTTGACAAACTAATGCACAAGTTATGCGTTTGTTATTCTCGTTTAGCGTACAGTGTTGTGTAGACTATTTGTTGTAATCGTCGGTGATCGTCAATTCCGATGTCGCGAAAGTATCGGATTCCTGTAAATTCGGTATGATAGAGGCGCGGCGGGGGCGGGGCCAGACAGAAGAAATCGAGTCGAAACGCAGCGCAATTCCCCGCGCAAGCTATCATTACACGAGAACTCGCCCTTTCGTAGGAACTTTTAAGCGGCGGAGTTGTCCCTTTTTCGAAACTTCGTCGACGGTTCCGGCGAATCGATGCTCGGGGTCCTCTCGAACCCGGTCTCCGCCCTCCCCGTGCTCGTTCGGGACAACATGCATCTTTTATCGAGGCTTTTTGCGCTTAAACTTCCAATTGCTCTGACGATAATTAACCCACTGCTTGCTACACGTTTTTATTAACTTTGTGCAACAATATTTGCGATTTTCGAAACCTCTTTGCTCTCCTACTTCGAATGTGACTTGACATTTTGCTGGTTTAAATATCTATTTTATGGTATAATATTAATTATTTTACTTGGGTAGACGATACACGCGTGCTTAACACTAGATGTTAATATAACTAGATTCTAATATTTTTAATTTAATATTATTCAGATTCTCAGGATGCATACATGAGAAGTTATTTAGCAAATTTATTTCTTCGGGTATATATTATTTTTAAAATATTGCTAAAAATGTGGGTACCACGTTCTTGTTATTTTTATGAAGTAATGCAAAATAGTCGCTTTCAGTGCTCCGTAAACCTAGTGTTAATTGTTTTCAGTATAATTGGGAAAAAGAGTTGTTTAAAATTAGCACAACAATTCTCGCGAACGACTTGACTGTTTTATACAGCATGTTCACTTTCATTCGACACTGAAATCTATTTATTGTTACTATCGTTGTCAGCTGTTTTCAGGTTTTCGTTGGTTTAATTCTGAAACTGTACGCGCGTCTCCTCCATTATTGCTACCGGCAGAAAGATTGCAGTCGCTCTCGGAATCAATAGAAATAGAACTATAATGCTCCCGTAAAGTCAACAAACTTGAGTAACCTCGGACAATAGCATCACCTCATAAAAGATAACCATAAAGAGTTCGCTGTCTATTTCGAATGGCCTCAGCTCTGAGTCAGCAGCCAATTCGTCACGCGATCCGATTTTGCTGAAAGTCAGAAAGTGACGCTCAATTTTTCGTCGACAGTGCGTTGTTTCTAGACTATGGAAACTCATGCGAACATACATACATACATACATACGTGTTTTCGTAGAGAGGAATTGACCAGTGACCGCATTACATTTGAAAACCGAAGCGAGTCCGTGTGAAATAATATTGAAGCGCGCGTTTTATCAACGGACCGCCGATATTTTTACAAAGCAAATGTTACAGTTTAAAACTGAAGCGAGTCTGTTTATTCAAGAGTTCTTTTGCCGATATTTATGCAAAAGAAACATTTTCCAGCGTAACAACACAAGATAAATGAAAATGCGACCGGTCTTTCAATAATTTTAATCAGTTGAAAATTATGCAACGCAGTTCATTCATTAATTTTAGAAATTCATCGAATCCGCGGTCTGTTAATTTTTTGGCTGTTATATGTGAATGACACAATTTTTCGTACACTTTTAAATGTTAACTTTTGTCTTTAACACGTTCGCGGACGTGAATGCTATAGCATTTATTTTCATTGTGATGCAAAATGACATGAATGCTATAGCATTCTAAAGGCAATTTTTATTCATTTAATTTTATACAACCTTAAGTTTTTGTAATTAATCTACATTTCAAAGTAATGACCAACTGTCATGACTAATGACAGTTAACTTATTATTATTGTTTATGTCTAATCAGATTTCGGATAGCACAACTAGTTTCAAGAAAAATCGCCTGTCTATTTTTCCAGCTCGCTGAAATTTTTACTGTCCGTGAACGTGTTAAATATTTTTGTAAACTGAATTTTACTAGTAGTTGCAAGATCTAGAACGGTTAAAGGATTAATCACCGGATCTTCGTGCAAAATATGAATTTTATGGGTGTGCCGGAACTCCAGTCTCGGGTTGGGTCCCGCAGCTATCGGGCCGGGCCGGGTCGGGCCAGGTCGGGCCAGGTCGAGGTGACATCCCGAAAGTTTGTTAGGGTGCGTTTCCATTTGAGCGTAAAACTGTCGCGAGTTACTTTCGCGGGAACTCTTAGATATTGTTTACTCTATATATATATATATATATATATATATATATATATATATATATATATATATATATTCATTTATTGTTCCCCTCAGGGTTACAATCCTATTACATCTCATCTCCTTCCACTCGCAACATCGCATACCCCTAGTTACACCGATAGAGAGAGAGAGAGCTACTTGTCGCTTTTCAATATCATACGCATAATAACCTAAAAAAAAAACGGACCTAAAAATATAAAATAATAACAATATATCAAAATAAAATAAAATATAACAAATCAACTATAACGCTCGCCATACCGCTCGCCATAAATACAATATAACAAAATAAAATAAAATACATTTAATCTATTACATTATGTAAAATAAATAAAATAAATAACTGCCGTAAATTTGTCATCAGCAAGGAAAAAAGCCAAACAAATAAAACATAGCATACCACTCTTTTCTCTCACGCACCCACACGCACACACACTCCTCCTCCTACACCTCCCCTTCCCTATCCCGCGGACCCCCTCTTCCGGTCGCTCCCCATTCATCCCAATCCTCCATTTGCACCTTCCCTCCATTCCTCCACTCCCTCCATTCCTCCACTATTGTTTACTCTATATATGTCCCAAATGCCTATTAAGCTAAAGAATGGTATCTCCTCGATCTATGTCCTCGGGCAGACCCGTGCGTTGGACATATATCGAGTAAACACGGTGTCAAGTAGATAGAACGCCCATAAGGATTTGTATAAAAATCTGAAATGAAAGGCGACGTAAGAAAATAATAACAAAGGAAGAAAACCGATATCTCGGTCGCGGCGTTAGAAACTTCATCACCTCGAGCGACGATTATTTTTCAGTTGCGCTCTGCTAATGACTCTTTCCCGATCGCATCCAGGCGCAGCAGCCCACGCGAATGAATTGTTTCCACCTGGCAAATACAAATACTCATTAGCTATGTTTGCTTACTTTCTCCCATCGATCATCGGCGGTACCCGTGGCCGTATCGAAAAGCGTAAAAACCTAACGACTTCATTTTCGTAAATCAATCATTATTTCATTACAGTCCTCTGTTTACGACCGGAGACTGTTCACTGTTCGCCGTTGGTGAACGGCGAGAGGAGAAAACTCCGGGACACGGCCAGCCAGCAGCCTCCCCCCCCCCCCCCCCAATCGCTTAATTGGCCACGCGGCGAAAAGGCGTGCGCGCGCGCGCGCGCGCGTGGGTCGACAAGTTCATTATCATAAATCATAGGACAATCTATTACAATTCGGTTATAGTTTACGACGCGAGCCACGGGGCTCGCTCAAGTAGCCGCGTTTAATGGCTATTTATACCCGTTCGCGGACGAAGGCCAGGCGCGCATCGTTTCTATCCGTTTTATCGTTCGACCCAATAAACCCAGGGGGGATGCGAAACAACAACGATCCGCGTCTCGATCGATTCAAATTACTCGGTAATTAAGAAATATCGCCGGGAGCGCGCGCAGTCTTCGCGCTTCCGACGATCAATCAGAGTCATGTGTATTGGAATCGCGAACACTCGGACGACGAAAATCCATTGAAGTCGCGTGTTCGATGGGACAGCATTAGGCTCGTGGGCGTTTATACGAATTGACAATTCGACGGACGAAATTGAAACAATTTTCATGAAGCTGTTGAGGTAGCGGGGTAGCCCCGGACACTTAAATGGAACGGAAATAGTTATACGGAATTTTTCAAAATGTTACATTTCCTTGGAAAAGATGATAGCTAAGGTCATTTGAAATAATTTTTTCCTTTGCGAAAATGTTCTACGTGGCCTTGTTGAAGAGTTATCAACGGAAAACGCGAACCAATCGGAGCGCGGCTGTAGCAGAAGGGTCCCGCCTCGGCGACACCCCCCGCTGAGCGTGGCGTTGCCATTGGCCGAGCCGGAATCCGTCTGCTGTAGCCGCGCTCTGATTGGTCCGTGTTTTTCGTTGATATCTCCGTAACGAAGACACGTAGAACATTTTCGCAAAGGAAAAAGTTATTTCAAATGATCTCGGGAATCACCCTTCACAAGAAAATACATTTTTGGGACACCCTGTAGAATCCCATTAAAAGTATGGCAAAATTTTATTCGGCGCTACAGAGTAAATATCTAATCGAATAAAAGTTTACCTGGATAGAAATTTATTCTAATAAAACTGAATCCAGATAAAAATGGATGGATTAATGGTGGATTAAATTTATTTAATTTATTAGAAGTAATGGTAATTTGATCTGTAGCGAACATGATTTCGCCTCTTCACTTCATTGTTTCCTATTCGAAGGCTTTTTCTTCCGTAATAAATACGAAAATTCAAGGAAGAAAATAAATTAAGAAAAAAGTAAAGTAAACCTCAATCTGTTAATGCGAGATGAATGGGAGGAGATATGCATTAACTGAAAAAATGTTTATTCGCCGTTGATTGTTCCGTTACGGTGGAACAGTTAACTAAAGCGTATTTATGTCAAACTATTCCCTAATGGCAAGACTCTCAACGAAGGTGCAGCGTCGTATAAATAATTTTCAACTGAATGCTACATTGAAAAACAGTTACACATTGTCGACTGAAACCAATAGTTAGCGATGCATAAATGCATGTTCAAGCACTACTTCCTGCCACTGTGTGCGTACGCATTGTATCGTAAAGAATTTTTTTTCTAATATTTTGTAAATTTCTTTCCGACTCATAATCATGTCCAATTTCCACTTACCTGTTATATTTCTGTTTTGATTATAATTAGACTGATGCGAAGTAAAAATTTTCTGCAATAGTGGTTGCATCATTCTTGTCAAGTAATGACTCAACACCATCGATCATAACGACTTTTTTCCAATTAAAGTCCCATCAGACCAGTGAAACAGTTCTTTCATGTTCACACTCCTCGAAAACTGAATTTTATCGTCTCGCAAATGTATTTTGAAAATTCTTCCATGTTGATTGGGTATCAGGCACTCGTGCCTCTTTATGACCTTCTGCCCATAAAACTGAGCTAACCGCAAGAAACCGCAACTAGTTTCGCGTTCTGTTGTTGCAGTAATGAGTATGCACTGAATTATATGCAACGAGAACGAATTCGTTCCAACACATTCCAAAGAAGTTTCATACAAGATTTCATGTCATGGACTGTATTAGAAATTGCACCTACATAAATTGCTGATTATTCCACCGAAAAATCTTACCGTTGCACATATTTGACATCAATAAATCGATTCGTATAACAATTCTTAACTTCTCAAAAATTTGTTGACTTGATTCTTCTGGATGGCTTTCCAAAGAAACAGAAAATAATAAAATTATGGGGCCAGATTGGGGCAGAAAATTGGTTCAGAAATCTGTAAGGAATAGTGGTACAAACATTTTCCAGCCAGAATTTCAAGACATATTTAACATATTTAAAGACAGTTAAACAATTAAAAAAAGTTTCGCTTTTGAAATATACAATTACATAAAGAGCCTTCAATTCAATGATCCTTCGCAAATTATTCAATATTTTGCTTTACAATACTTTGTAGTTTTTTTACGACCGGAGGAAAAGTGATGCATTTATTTTTTTGGCGAGCGTTCATCAACGAACGGGGGTTTTTTAAAAATGTATTCACGTAAAGGAACATTTGTAAAAAAGAATTAATTTGTTTATACATGTGCTGTTGGCAGACGGCACCGTGCGTTAATTTTTCGATCGGTCCCGAGTCAAGTGGAGTCGGACGAGTGAGTCACGCTTGGAAATATGCGACAAAGAGAGGCGAGGAGGAGCGAAGTCTGGGCCGAAGATTCCTCCGGGGCGAACGATTCCGTCGGATTTTTCACGGGAGAACTTTGATCCGTCTGGCGTCCCGCCGTTCCTCTGTCTCTTCCTCTTGCCGATCGGGAACGGGGGGAGGGGGTGTGTGTGTGTGTGTGTGTGTGGCGGCACTTTAAAAATATTCCGGAAAAACGGCACGCGCCCTCTCCCGCCACGCCGATTTAAAAAGCCCCCCGGTCGTTCCTGGCCGATTATGCACGCGGGGACGGCGCACAATGGCTCGACGCATCGTGACGACTCAAATATAAATGCAAATCGCTAAATACTCGCATAATCTCGAAAGGCGGTGCGCGCGCGGTTATGGATGCGACCGTCGAGTGACACTCCGCGACCAGTTTGTTTAACCGTTTCGCACGATTCAATAGGGTACCAGGATTTTCGCGACTGGGTGCGGCTACTCCTGGAAAAATTTCATCCCGATGCGGGGGAACCCGGAAGAGAAACCCAACCATAATGTTCTCGATCGCTCCTATCGAAAGTCGACGATTTGAATTTGAATAGTTCAACTACTTTGATATGTCGGTGTTTTCGATTTTTTACTAGCAGGATTTTCCATTTAAAAATCTGAAACGAACTGCGGAGTATGTATTCGGGTGCCTGACATGTCTCAGATTTTTCTCGGAATTTCTAAACGTTATTAATTAGGGAAAATAGGCTAAAAAAAATGATTTTTCGATTTTACCCCGTAACTACCCTACCGGTCGAGATATGGGGTTGAAATTCTGCACAGTATGTTTTCTCTCGATGCCCTATCGAATTACCCATCAGTTAGGTATTTTGACTCGAGGTGACTTTTGACCTCGGCTGTACCCTTTGCACTATATTTCAAGAATATTCTTATGTAACACAGCGACAGCCTAGTTTTTCGCCTAAAGGTTGTGCCTGCAGAGGTACTTTCTCGACCCTCGAATCAGAATTTTATTTTTTCCCGCGGAAAGTGCATCCGGCGAATTCGGGCAGATATTCGTGAAAAAGGTTTCGGTTTGCGAAATTTTTTACAAAGCAAATGTTACAGTTTAAAACTGACGCGAGTCTGTATATTCAAGAGTTCTTTTGCTGATATTTATACAAAAGAAACATTTTCCAGCGTAACAAACACAAGATAAATGAAAATGCGACCGGTCTTTTAATAATTTTAATTAGTTGAAAATTATGCAACGCAGTTCATTCATTAATTTTAGAAATTCATCGAATCCGCGGTCCGTTAATTTTTTGGCTGTTAGACGTGAACGACACAATTCTTCGTACACTTTTAAATGTTAACTTTTGTCTTTAACACGTTCGCGGACGTGAATGCTGTAGCATTCATTTTCATAGTGATGCAAAATTACATGAATGCTATAGCATTCTAAAGGCAATTTTTATTCATTTAATTTTATACAACCTTAAGTTTTTGTAATTAATATACATTTCGAAGTAATGACCAACTGTCATGACTAATGACAGTTAACTTAATATTTTTGTTTATGTCTAATCAGATTTCGGATAGCACAACTAGTTTCAAGAAAAATCGGCTGTCTATTCTTGCAGCTCGCTGAAATTTTTACTGTCCGTGAACGTGTTAAATATTTTTGTAAACTGAATTTTACTAGTAGTTGCAAGATCTAGAACGGTCAAAGGATTAATCGCATTCGCGATTCGGCGAATCCGGGCAGATATTCGTGAAAAAGGTTTCGGTTTGCGAACAGAAAAGCGACGAGGTCGCACAGTGGGCAATTTGGACGAAATCGGATTCAAAATCAAGGAACTTTCGATAGGAATGAGGTAGAGCGATGAAATTTTTTTTAAATGAAAGCTGAAACTTAGTAGAATATGGGAAAAATAGAGAGATTGTGGTCCGAACGTTTGTTAACCTCGAGAAAATTCGTTAAACGCGCACAAATTCAAGAAAATGTTAGTTTTTTCAATACCACGCCCGGAAAAAAATTTTTTCTAACATGCTATACATCATTTCCCATAGATTTTTTCACGCTGATTTCAAATCTGGTCTCAAAATTTGTCTACGACCTCAGGATTTTGCAAAAAATAGATTTTTGTGACGAAAAACTAATGAAGTCATTTTTTCGTGAAAATGATTTTATAACACTCTAGTTTGAAGGTATATTGTATTTTCATATATAAAATTCAATAAAAGTAATAATAATGACATATTTGAACGTTTTGAGTTACTTACGAAACATGAAGCGCTTCACATCTCGTCACCACTTGACGTATCGCTGTTATTGCTACTGGCACTTTCTGCAAATTGTCTGTGGTTGTAATGTAGTATAAATTAGATATCTATTATCCATAATTATATTTTCGAAAATCCGACAATATTTGCAGAAGCTTTGGAGATCGACGTGCAATTTATAAAAAATATTGCTACAATATTATCAGTCTTCAAATGCAAGCAACCCTTAAAAATAAAAGAGCTCGAAGAATTCTGTTGGGAGACATATTGTTTTCATTATACATTATTTCCGTGGGCTCGAATGAGTCCTACCTTGCATAAGTTATTAAAGCATGGTTGCGAAATAGCAAAACAGTTTCTATTGCCAATAGCTTATTATTCTGAAGATGCAAATGAATCGTGGCATAAACTGTACAGAAAAAACATGATACTTCACTCACGACAAAATAGTCGAAAAAATAGAATCTTAGATGTTTTTAATCGCGCAATGCACTTAACCGACCCGAAAATTTCTATCATATTACTAAAAGATCGATTAAAGTTGTACCGAAGAAAGAAAATAGCAGCAGAATGTAGAAACTTCGTCGAAGAAAATGCGTAAGTTAAAAAGATTAAATACTTACCTTACTTCCTCTGTAAATGAAAATAAACTTATGGACAATAGATATCTAATTTATACTACATTACAACCACAGACAGTTTGCAGAAAGTGCCAGTAGCAATAACAGCGATACGTCAAGTGGTGACGAGATGTGAAGCGCTTCATGTTTCGTAAGTAACTCAAAACGTTCAAATACGTCATTATTATTACTTTTATTGAATTTTATATATGAAAATACAATATACCTTCAAACTAGAGTGTTATAAAATCATTTTCACGAAAAAATGACTTCATTAGTTTTTCGTCACAAAAATCTATTTTTTGCAAAATCCTGAGGTCGTAGACAAATTTTGAGACCAGATTTGAAATCAGCGTGAAAAAATCTATGGGAAATGATGTATAGCATGTTAGAAAAAATTTTTTCCGGGCGTGGTATTGAAAAAACTAACATTTTCTTGAATTTGTGCGCGTTTAACGAATTTTCTCGAGGTTAAAAAACGTTCGGACCACAATCTCTCTATTTTTCCCATATTCTACAAAGCTGCAGCTTTCATTTAAAAAAAATTTCGTCGCTCTACCTCATTCCTATCGAAAGTTCCTTGATTTTGAATCCGATTTTGTCGAAATTGCCCACTGTGCGTCGTGCAGAGAAGAGGGAGAACAAACGCTTCTTCCGACAAGAAATATCCTCCCCGACGGAATCCATTTTTACAGCATCCTTGGAAAAACATCGATCGGAAATCGCGTGTCCATTCTGTCGCGAGGCGCTTAGGCTCTCGACGCGCATATGTAAAAGGACACGCGAGCATGCATACATATCAGGCCGCGACAGCCAATCGCCAGTCGGCCAACGTGCCGCGAGTTAGCGTCGTTAATGGAATTTCATTTGGCAGTTCCTTCACGGACCGTGTCAGATCGGTCTTGTGGCGATCCTTGTTTTCGTCTGATGAGTCCTGCATACACGGGACCAACGTGTCCTTCCGATCCGTCGCTCGACTACCAAACACGGCCGACCTGAATGCTGTGTGAACGCCGTCCACTACCTTTTCTGTTACGCCTGGAGGAATTGCAGTAGTGTCTCGATATATGTCGAAAGAGATGTCGATACAGTGATTTCTCTATATATGTCGCGAAGGCCTGGAGGATAAACGTCGCGGAATTATCCCCACCGCCGCGGGGTATACCACGTGAGGCGTTATTAAGAGAGACCTTGGACGCCGAGCAGTGTAACCATAACACGGTACTCTGGTATGTCTCCTGGACGATACACGTCACTGGCAAGACCCGTATTGTTGACATGTATCGAGAATTAAAAGAATTAAAAAGAGAAATAATATTGTCTCCTGTTCCCTTGCATTTGACAATTTCACGGAGGCCATGACTGAAGAAGGAGCAGAGGAATCTGCGTGTTGGTGACATATATCGAGAATTCTTTGCAGAAATGTGTCCCCACTAACGTGGAGGACACGCCTTGAGAAGCTCAATCGCCGAGAAGTGTACTGTTTTTAATATATACTAATTAAAGTATGTACTAGTTACTAATTATATTAGCTTAATATATTTTGCATATTTTTCGAGCATTGATTGCCACACGCTTTTCGACACACGAGTACAATCAGTTCGTCGATTACCCAACGGCAGATACTTCTTCGCTTAGTAATATTATTCCCAATTAGTCAAACGATTAAAACGAAACCAGCACGAACAATGCTACCATGATGTTCCACGGCATGTAGTTTCCGGCCGATAGTTTATAAGCGTGTTGCCCATTTCTTCTTTTGATTTTACACCCCCCGGTAGGAGGGTTTCGGGAGTTCGGCCGACCCAAGCGCAGAAAATATTGAAAACAGAAGCCCCGTGTCTGTGAATGGGACAAACGTGCCGGGGTTTCCTCGGAATATTCCAATTATTCCGCTGGAAGAGCTGCGCCGTAAACAATTTCTCGGTGGGCGCGTCTTCTGAGCTCGTTAACGGGTAAATAAACAATGTTTGTCTCCCTTTTCTTCCCGTGTGTTACGAACACACACCCCCAGGAATATTCAACGTTCCACGAGTTTCTTCGTTCGCGCTCTTTCCCATTCACCTGCGACGCCATTGGACTTTCGTTTTCAAAATTCCGAAGTGCAAGGGAACTACTGGAAGGGGTAAAATGATTCTTTTCTTTTAAATTAGAATTGTTCGAATTTTTTGAAAAGTTACCCTCTCTCTACCAGTACCTGGGGACAGAGACGCGTCACGTGACCGGGCCGGGGTGGAAGGGGAAATTAGAGTGGGGGAACAAGTCTTGATCTGGCCACGCTGCGCTGAGCACCTATGTCGACCGTTCCCGCCATAGCCTAAGCGCAAGAATAGGGTCCGCCGTATGGCAGGAGTGGGGGGTTTCTCAGACCCCCCCCCCACTCACGACATTACTAGTATCTCCTGATGGACGCGATAGTACTTCTCGCTGCAAGTTCGAAGAAACATGTTGTGGTCAACGAGCCTGAGAAATTTCTCGACGCAATGAAGAATGAAGATAATTAGTATCGAGAACTGTACAGGAGACTCTCTTAATGAATCCTGTTTTTACCGGGCTTCGCGGGACTCGATCAAATCGATGAAAAAGAGAGTTGAAATTGATGGGAACATGGATTGCCCGAACGTGGATTAATTGATAGAAGCGATAGATACAAAGGGAAGCGTAATGAAGCCACGTTAACCAACGCGAGTCTAGTAACAGCATGATTCATCGAGAAGCGCCGTAAATAATCTACGCCTCGATCTTCCAATCGATCTTCGCTGGTTCTAATTAAATGAAGAGATCCGTCATTAACGCAAACCTATGAAACAATTCTTATCATCGTGCTAGTTCGACGCTCAAACCAGAAATCGAAAAAATAAAAATATGTCGTTGGTGAAACAGAAAAGTGTTCAACCAAAACTGTTTTAGAAATAATAACTATCATCTTCGGCATAAAATATTTGAACAAAATCGAAAATATAAATATTGTAAGAATTATACAAGAATTTTACTAACAGATAATAAGAATTTTTGAGGAACGAAAAATCCCGAGTAGGTGCGATTTAAACCACTGATTAAAAGAACCTAAGAACGTCAATGTATTTAATTGGTCAACATCGTCAATGGAAGAAACAACCACCTAATATTACAGTATTCTATAAGTAGATATATTAAACAGGGTGTCCCAAAAATATTGTATTTCCTTGGAAGGGGTGATTCCTAATGCAATTCGAAGTACATAACTTTTTCCTTTACAAAAATGTTGTACGTGGCTCCGTTAAGGAGATATCAACGATAAACACGGACCAATCAGAGCGCGGCTACAGCAGGTGGACTCTGACTCAGCCAATAACGTCACGCTCAACGGGGGCCGAGGCGGGACATCTCTGCTATAGCCGCGCTCTGATTGGTCCGCGTTTTTCGTTAATAACTCCTTAACAAAGCCACGGAGAAAATTTTCGCAAAGGAAAAAGTTACTTCAAACGATCTCAGGAATCGTCCCTTTCAAGGAAATACATTTTTGGGGCACCCTGTAGCGATGACACGGAAAACGTATTTGTACCAATTTTTGCTATAAATCTTTAAGACGCATGCTTCGGAACCTGTTAGATTCTTTTGTCCCGGAGTGTACGTGGGAGTATGCACGTGTCGGCAGATTTGTCAGGATTCACAGACATTACAATAATTATATATCAACGGATCCGTTTGATAAATCGGCGTCCATCGGCGCCGCAACAGAGTGTGTATCCGCGTTCGAATCGCTCGACGAACATTTTCCCGAGTAATCGTGGACCGTGCGCGTCGGAGATAGAACGTGATTATGTGTAACCTTTACAAAACCACCGTCGATTAATCTTCCGCCGGTGGTTTGTTATTTAGCGGCGCGGTACCCGTGGCGCTTTTCTATTCGAGTCCCATCCCACGAGTACGCGTGTATTCCGGAGCCATAGATAAGGATTAGATGGCCGCGTAGCACGCGCGGATTAAAGGCAATTGATCAAGATGATCGATGCAGTGGTGAGCGTGGCCGCGACATCTGCAACGCTTCGGAAAAATCTGTCTGGCCGCGAATTGACGACTGATTTAAACGCTTGGAAGACATTACGGACGGCTCGGGTTAAATATATCGTTCAAAGAAGAAAAAAAAAAAAAAAGAACGGAACGCGAAGAAAAGAGAATCCGCGACTCGGATTACGTTTCTCATCACGTCCGGTCGTTTGTTTGCGCTTCGATCCGGATTACTATATTCTACCCGACACGTGCGGGGTTGCCGAGTCCCGACAACTTTTAATCTTCGTTGCTTGCCCCTTTCGCCGTGGCTTTCACCGAAATCGCTAAATATAGCGAAGAACAATATTTTAACAACAGAAGTAGCTGTACAGGCTGGATCCCCTTACAAAACTTCGGAACTTCGGGGACTGATACACTCCGATTTTAATGGAACTTTGAATAAATATTTATTAGACCTATCTGAGGAGATACCCGTAATCCGTTCTTGCCGTCTTTCACTTTCAGATGAGTATCAATTTTATCCGAACCGCTCTTTCTACACACGTGCTTGTAAGTGGTAAACAACCAAAGACATCTGAAAAATAGTTGAAATAGAATTTATACCGTTTCTTGAGATATATAAAGCTGAGTACAAATATTTTTCCAAAAATCATTCTTTTTGGAAAATAGAATTTTTTTTTAATTTGCACGCAATTTTACAGATCTCAAGAAACGATACAAATTTCATCCCAACTATTTTCAGATATCTGTTATCCTTTGCGACTTATAAGCACGGTACAGTCTTTTCTCGATACATGTCCACAACGCGGGTCTGCCCAGAGACATACAGTGACTCCCAAAAATATTCGGACACTAGCTATAACTAACATTACGACTTGATAATTCCTTTGTTTATAAAGCAATCGTCCCGGGAATTGTTTCTAGCAATAAAAGATTTATTAATGTTGATAAACATAGATAATTTATTTGAAAAATATATATAAATTCCATAATAAAAATTAGTAAGAGAAATGATGTACCATTTTTGGCTCACAAAAATATTCGGACAATATTAATTTTTCAATTTAGATAATATAATTTAGCATTACAAAATTTGTTTAATACTTCGTGGCATAACCATTTTGTTTAAGAACATGTCTTAACCTGTTTGGCATATTGTTTGTAATTTTTTTTAAATATTCAACAGTTATATTCGACCACTCAGTTGCAAGTCTTTGTTTTAATTCAGCTATCGATGTAATTGGGGTTTTTCAAATTTTTCTATCCAATTCATCCCATAAATTCTCGATAGGATTAAGGTCCGGTGATTGGGGCGGCGAATGAAGAATTTTGGGGCAGCGGTATAATAAAAATTCTTGCACGATACGTGACTTGTGCTTGGGGTCGTTGTCCTTGGTAAAACTTAAAAGTATTATTAAGCCCCATTTTTTCAGCACTTTGAATTAAATTATTTTTGAGTATATTTAAATAATGATTTTTGTCCATGATACCGTCAATAAAAACTAGGTTACCGACTCCATATGACGAAATACAACCCCAGACCATTACGCTGCCTCCGCCGTGTTTCACTGTACCTCTTGTATTTTCAAAATTAAACACTTTATTCGCTTTCCGCCACACCATAGTTATTCCGTCGGAATTGTACAGATTGAATTTGCTTTCATCCGCAAATATGACATCCTTCCACCATGTCTCATCCTTAGAAATTAGCTCTCTTGCAAAGGTTTTTCGTTTATTCCTATTCTTTTCGTTTATAAATGGTTTCTTTCTAGCTACTCTTCCATTGTAACCAGCTTGCCTCAGCACTCTCCGAACTGTTTCGGCTGAAACATTTTTGGAGCTTTCTCCTAATAGCTCACTAACTAGTTTTGGAGCACTTAAGCGCGGATTTTTTTTCACTTTCCGAATAATTTTGCTTTTCTCCCTCGTACATAAGAGACTTGGTATTCCAGTTTGCGGAATAGAATCAATGCGATTCTCAATATAAAATCGTCGACAGGTATCTGCAGAGCAGTACTCTTACTTATACGAAGCATTGCACTAATTTCGCGATAGGTTTTTCCTTTTTCTCGATGAAAAATTACAAGCTGTCGCACATCGAAACTCGTATTCTATCCTTTGCGACCCATTTTGAACGAATTCACGTTTACTACTGACAGTAGTGAGGTGGCATGGACATCTAATGGTCCACGAGATTCTGTTTGTAAACAAACGTTTTCTCGTTCTTGGAATATCGCGTCCCCAGAAGGCGATTGCCAGAGAAATATAATACGTGTCCGAATATTTTTGTGAGCCACAAATGGTCCATTATTTCGTTTAATAATTTTTATTATGAAACGTATGTATATTTTTCAAATAAATTATATATGCTTATCATCCTTAATAAATGTTATATTGCTAGAAATAATTTCCAGGGCGATTGCTTTATCAACAAACGAATTATTAAATCATAAAGTTAGTTATACCTAGTGTCCGAATATTTATGGGAGTCACTGTATATCGTCGAGGAGACGAAACGTTGGGCAAACTTAGTGCAATTTCGAAGTGTCTTGATCGGTTGAAACAGGGTCAAGCAGTACCGTCGAATAAGAGTGGAAGAACCAATAAGGAATTTGTTCGGTATAGTGATTCGGTCCCAGATTCCCCACTCGACCGTGGTGAATAACACTCCGTCATTCCACATTCTTCCGTGTCGAGATGAATGTCGTCGTTCGGAGGCATCTGAAAATAAGGGTCGAGCCAGAAGGAGGAAGCCCTTCACTGCAGGGAAAGTGTGGAAACCTGGTTGCGGTCGGGGACGTGTCCTAAGCATAATATTTGTTGTAATAACATCTTGACGGTGTCCTTATACGCGGACGAAGGCGTTCGAGAGGCTGCCGCGTGGAAACGCTTTCAGCGGTTCGGGATGATGTTTGATTTGATTTTCTGACTCGGAAGAAGCGTGACAAGGGGCTTTGTCGCGTACACCGGCTAGATTACGCGTTCACCACCTGTCCCCCTACCCCTTCGACCCACTTATCAATTCTGCTCATTATTTCCAAAAATACAGCAATCTCACAAATCCGAAGTCGGTTGGGATTAGGTTCGTGAGCGGGCGACAATCTGAAAACGTCTAATCACACTCCCACTCATTGTTAGTAGCGCAACTGGGTTAACCCTTTGCACTCGAAGCTATTTTAACTCCAAAACAAAACATTTCTTCCAACCTAGAAAATTACCCTTCTAGATATTGTTTTTTTTTGTGTTATTCATACGAAAATGGCGCAATTTATTCGTGCAATACCGAAATGTTTAGTAATTTATTAAATACACAAAAATTTAACCCTTAGCACTCGAATGGTGACTCTGAAGCACCACCAGAAATTGTTGTGGCATTATTTCGAAGAAACTACAAAAAATATTACAAAATATTTGTTACATTACAATATTTGTATTTAATAGATTACTAAACATTCGAATACTATATGTAGAAATCGTATAAGTTTCGTTTGAACAAATTGAAAATATTGTAAGACGGAAGAAAAATTTAATTTTACAGTGAATATAGTGCCGAGTGCAAAGGGTCAATAATGTAAAAAATATTTTGAATAATGATACAGGAATTTTTAGTGGCGCCTTACAGTCGCCATTCGAGTGCTAAGGGTTAAGATTTGAAAAGTGCTAGAAAAGAGGGCACGTACAAAGGAGGAATTGTGTACTCACGAGGGTGGAATTTTTGTATGATATATAGAACTCAAAAAATAATTTGGCAAATTTTTCTAGTTGCCCACATTCATATTGACCCATTTGCATCATAAGGAAATATATGAAAAGAAGGCCTTTATCACTAAACTTTTTTTAACTATATTTAAGTACAAAAATGACTGCAAGTGAAAGAACTTCATATTTAAGCATTATAAGAAATATAAATTGACCGTATATATACGCTCCGGTGATAGTGACCAGGAAAATTGAGCGTACATATACGCTAATGATGCAAATGGGTCAAGGGGGTGAAAATAGCCCTCAAAGTTAGGGTTGAAAAGTCTACTTCATCGAATATCTCCGAAACTATTAGACCCAGACGACAGTTCCAAAATCCAATTTGTGCGTCTTGGAATGACGAATCTTTCAGTGTAAACTGATTCTTAAAAAGATAATTTGTTTAAAAAATATGTGGAAAAATTAACATTTTTTTTTGCAAAATTTCTGTACAAAACGTTACAATTTTTTCGTGAAAATTTGTGTACATACCTTGATAAAAAATATGGGAAAAAATTTGTTAGTTATCCATATGTGTTTTGACAATTTGCGTGATGTTGAAGCAGATAAATCTGCTAAATGTTCCATTTGTAGGAATTCCGTTAAAACAGTATAGCTATTGGAATTGGTCGCGGCATGGTTGTCCTTTCAAGAGAAGACAACGGTGCTTGTGAGAAACAGCTTTGTCCAGGTCGGCGAGAGCCATTCATGGGGAAACATCTGACGTGCCGAGAGCTTGCAACGTTTCTCTAGTCCCGTCTCCTCTCTCTTTCTCTCTTTTTCCCGTCTGAACAGGGACTAAATTTACAATTGAAGGCGACTTGTGCGTGGCTACCGTCACCTCTTTCGATTCCTCGAACGGCTCGAAGCGTTGTGAAAGCAGCGTAGAAACCGTAGAAAGTAGTTCCATATTAAAGGATTAATGGGAACCGTTCGGAAACGGGACTGTCCGTCGACTGTTCGTTGACGCAGTGACTTTGATGGACGGGTTCTCGGGCAATCGGTTGACCTTTTGACAATTGCGACACCCGAAGGAGTGGTAAATATCCATTTAATCAATGATGCACGGGAAATGAGGAAATGTACACCATTCATTTCATTCCTATTTCATTCTTTTATTTTTTTTTTTAGTCACCGGATCTGGATACCGACCTCTTTATTTTTATGGGTATACATTTACAGGGTGTTAAAGAAAAATCCATTCAATATTTATATGGTATATAGAACACAGCCGAGTAAAAAGGCCTTAGTAAACACAGGTCGAAAGGTCAACCGTTTTCTGAGATGTAAACCAGGGCCCGCTCTAGGTGGGGGACAACCCGGGCATTTGTCCGGGGCGCCAAAATTTAGGGGCGCCATTTTGGCTTTGGCTGTAAGTGCGAGAAAAATATTGAAGTTTTAAATATTCAATTAATAGAAAATTTCAGACTACCCTTGCCAGACAATTTTGCTAAAAACAAAAAAAGGTCATTTTGTTCAGCGCGGTGCTTAGTGCTTAAAAGGGGGCGGCAATTTGTTTTTTTGCCCGGGGCGTCGTAACCGCTAGAGCGGGCCCTGCGTAAACATGTTTGGTAACATCATGATTCATTTACTATTGACCTTTTGACATTTGCAGAACATTTTCCACGTGTCCTTCTTCCTTCGATACAAAACTGACTGATTCCGGATGAAATCCACCGTCGGCACTTGAATGAGGACACTCAGAACGCGGTTAATAAACACTGAAGTAAACATCGCTTGCAATGGAAGTAAGTAAGTTGATCATAACGCTGGCAAACAAAAATGTTCGCGTATCAGGAACGGTTGACCTTTTGACCTATGTTTACCAAGGCCTTTTTACCTGTGTTCTATATACCATATAAATATTGAATGTTTTTTTTAACACCCTGTATACAAAAGTGACTAAAACCTTGGATACCCAAATTCTTGTTATTTTTATGAAATAGTGTACAATACTTCTAGTGTTAATTAACCAAGACCAAACAATCTGAAATATCAAGAAATTCATTGAGAAAAGCACTAAATGTATTCACTGAAACATTCGATTATTCCGAATGTTATTTTGTCGTCACTGATGACTACACTGCGAATGTTTATGCAAATTTCAACTATACTATGTATGTCCTTGACCACGTGGGGAGTAGGGGGGTACTCGCGAGCGACGGGGTGACTTTGATGGAGTGACCTTGACGAGGTGACCTTGAGGGGGCATTTTTGGGAGTCGATGACCTTACTATACACGTTTTCTAGTATTTTAAAAATGTGTACATACGATAAATGCATAAAGCACTCTGTAGTCAACTGATGACGAACAAAAATGCGACGCATCACGCTGTGCCAACGATTATAACGCCTGGATGAAGATAGCTATCGGAATAAATTGACGCAGCATAGACCGAGACCCTTGGTATCATTCGAACATATCTATTCACGAAGCGTACACGTCCCTGCATGTACGATTAAACGAACAAGAACCGCTTCGAGCATTGTTGGGCACATTTTTTCGTCTCCGTACACCGGGACCTGTCGAAAAATGGAGACGTAACGGCTCTGCCTAACACGGTATACTTATGCACGATCGTTTCCCCTCGTTTCGGTTACTGTTAAACTGTCTAGTAACCTTTTCTCCTTTATTTTTAATTACTTCCTTTTGTAGTCTCTATTCTATATCTCCGGGAGGTTTATCTTGAGTCCTAAATAGATTTTTCCTGGGTCCTACAAGTTTTTCTGCAGTTCCACATACACTAGCGGCGGAAAGTATGTTAACACCTTTTCAAGCGGAATAACTTTTTTTAAATTGGTCCAAATGAGTGGAATCTTTTTTATATGATAGACCAACTGGTTTGCTAGAGAATGACTAAACAAACATTTTTTTAGATTACGATTGGTTGGAATGATAAAAAAATGAAAAAATTGTGATTTTTCAACTTTTTCATCTGAGCCTATAACGATAATTTAAACAATGCGTTTTGTAGATTTCTATAACACATGCATACTGAAAATTTCATAAATATCGGTCAATGTTGCAATGAGCTACAAACGTTTCAAGATGATCACATAAGGGCGATATTCCCTGGCAAGGTCGAAAATCTGCGACTTTAACCCTTAAACTCGCATCTTGAAATGTTTGTAGCTCATTGCAACGTTGGCCGATTTCGATGAAATTTTCAGTATGCGTGTAAGTTACCGAAATCAACAAAACGCATTTTTTAAATTATCGTTATAGGCTACGATAAAAAAGTTGAAAAATCATAATTTTTTCATTTCTTTATCATTCCAACCAATTGCAATCTAAAAAGATGTTTGTTTGGTCATTCTGTAGCAATCTAGTTGGTCTAACATCTAGAAAAGATTCAAATCATTTGGACCAATTTTAAAAAAGTTATTCCGCTTGAAAAGGTGTTAACATACTTTCCGCCGCTAGTGTATGTATCTATAGGTCCCACATACATTTCTCAGGGCCCACAATCTATGCACAACGTAAAATTGTCCTAAAACTTCTCTCAGATCAGAGCCGGGCAACTGGCGGCCCGCGGGCCGCACACTGTTTCTTTCCCCTGTTCTCAGTGCCTACCATTGTCTCCCACCATTCGACTGGTATACTATAACAGAAATATCGTGCAGCTTTCGGGGCCTAGTTCCCCTACTCTGGGGATAAAGTCGAGCTAGGAGTGATGCTGAAGAGTGTGAGTACCGGCAAACTAATGGTGGGGGTTGCGCAGCGACGGCGGGGAAGAAGTTGCCCGGCTCTGCCAAATTAGGAATCAACCTTTTCAACGAAATACAATATTTCTGGGACACCCTGTATACTTTCCCAATGTTTTTTTTCGTAGCAGTCGGACGTTCTAAAGCGTCTAAAATGTCTATTGGACGAGACAGTCCAGGTCCGGTCCCCTGTTTTTAATATCCCTTTCGCGTGTAACCGTTTTCCATGCACGTGACGACACCAAGCAATGTCCATGCAACGCCTGCCCCATGAATATTAATTACTTTTACGTCCCGAGTACGCTCCGACTCTCGAGCGGACCGATTCCTTCGGAATTCGAACGCTCCTCTACGGTTGTTGTCCGGCGGAACACCGGCAATTTGCGTAACGATCGCAGGTCGTGGGATCGTCGCGACGCGACGCGGTGCGACGCGCGACGGTCGCGAAAACGCTGTCGCGTCGTAAAGCCTCCGGAAAAGGTGTTGTCGCGCTTCCATAAATAACGAACGCGACGATTCCTTTTCTCTCCGCGGACGAATTTATCCCGTCTGTGAATCAAAGTTATGCCTGACATTTATCGTCCGAGCGTGGCGTCCCGACAGTAATTCGCCGGCCTCGAAGTTGCAACTAGCGAGACGAAACTTTCGAAAGTTCCGGTGACTCCGGTTTCCCGCGGAAATCGACTCGACCGGGACGACCGGTGCCATCTTCAACGGGCACAAACATGTCCGGAACTGCGAAGTCGTTCCGCTACCGAGATCTTCGACGCGAACGTTTGCTGTCACGTACCGTGCCTACTCGATATATGTCCGAGACACGGGTCTGGCCGTGGACAATTATCGACTGGAAAATATTACGTCGTCCCATTGAATTCTAAAAATAAAATATGTAATTCATTCCACAACCTCTTCTGACCTTTTTGGCAAGGACATCGTACCGTCACTATAAAATTTCTACGGTTTTTAGAATAATATTAGGACCTTGAATAAGTTCTCGCTGTTTCTTCAAAAATGGCAGTAGCAGTACCCCGTTCGTGGAATTTCGAATGGTAACACACATGCAAGGCAGTAGTGTATCTAACCTTAAATTTCAGTGTATGGTAGTTCACTTTAGTGTAAACAAAGTAATTTTTTCTTAGTTCTGAAAATGTCTACTTTTGTGCCAAATAAAGTGTATTTGCGGGGAATTTTATTGCACTACTTTATTCAAAAGAAATCTGCAGCTGAAGCACATAGAATTCTTGTTGAGACTTATGGGGACAATGCTTTGTCGGATACGACATGCAGAGACTGGTTTCGACGCTTCAAAAATAATGATTTTGAACTTGAGGATAAAGAACGTTCTGGCGCACCGAAAAAATTTGAAGACGAAAAGTTGGAGGAATTACTCGATCAAGACCGATGTCAGACGCTAGCAGAACTTGGAAAAACATTACAAGTAGATGAGTCAACTGTTTCATAACGTTTAAAAGTTCTAGGAATGATCCAGAAGCAAGGACATTGGGTAAAAGCTTTTATTTTGTAAAAGAAACAGCGAGAACTTATTCAAGGTCCTAATATAAACATCCTAACGACCTAATACTATGACGAGAAATAAACTAATCATTGAAATTGCTCGTGTTATTCGTGGAAATGTGCCAAATTCACGCAGTGCACGAAAGAGTAAGAATGTATATTCGCATTTTAATCTACCGTTAACCGATCTTCTGATACTACTTTGTACAAACAATCCAAATAGTATTTCCATTGCCATACCTCGTCGTTTAAAAAATATTACACAACCTATAACAATTAAAATAATGGCTGCTACTACTCCAATTGATGTACACAAACAATCTGATACTACTTTGTAGAGATTCCACATTTGACGAACTTTTACTTCAATTGTACCCGTACATTATTATTCGTGTAATTGAATAAAAGCTTTATTATGTTTGTCGATTGTGCATTCAATTGTGAAAGGTGTCCGTGGTCCATGGGGTTAAAAGAGAAATTGTGAAATGATTGAAGGTCCTCGATTGATATTGTTCAAGAGCGGTCAGAGCTCAATAAACTATATATGTATTGTGGGTATTCCAACACGTACGGATATCGTTTATCCGTCGATGCATATTCGAAACGTGGCTCCGCCATTACGCAAGATCGCCAACGGTTCTACAATGCAAGATGTCGTTTCTCGCGGCGAGAAGAACGGCGCACGGGGACAGTTACGCGTGACAGCGGAAACGCTTAAAAGGAAAATATATTTGTGTTAATTGGACGCCGAACTGGCTACTCGTGCTCCGTGTACGCGTGGGCGTCGATTCGGAGTCCACGAGCAACGATCTATTGTTTCGCAATTTTCCTACCGAGCAACGATTGTCGACCCATGCTGAATTTATTAACGAATATACAGAGACTCCGTGCCGTGGAAATCCGCAAATTCTTCCGTGTAATCGTTCCGCTTTATTTCATCGCGTAAAATAATACTGCGTCTAAATCTGCTTACATTGTTCTAGGATTCGATACGTCTCATTGTCTCGGTTTTATCGCGAATTATGATTCTTCTTTAAATTCCCCTTCCAGTCGAGATATTCAGTTAAATGAAAGACAGATTTATTGAGATGTTGGACCACTGCGGAAATACAGGGTGTCCCGAAAATGTTGTATTTTCATAATATTGTTTATTAAGGTATTGAACCCAGTGTTTCCTGATGAGGGAGCACGAATCGAGGGGACAAAGTTACCCTCTCTTAACTGGTATAACTCATGTGATTTTGATCTTTTCAACTTGAAAAAAATAACTTTCGTACTTCAAGTATCCCTGAATATGTATGCGAAATCCTAATGGAAATAGTTGAATAGTTCTTTGGGAAAAAATACTTGAAAATTGTTGAATTTTCCGACGTTCGCAGGGGAATGGCCCCTTGGCACACGTTCTATAAAATAATATACAACTCGTCTAATTTTTGTTGTTTTTACTTGAGAATAATAACTTGTGTAATTCAAATACCCACGGACACGTGTACAAAGTCCTGACAGAAGAACATTTAATAGGTCTCCCGAAAAAATGTCTAAAGTTCGGTGACAAAAATGGCCTCGAATACCCTTTAACACGTTAACTGCCACGTCAGTCGCATACGACTGACAGTGATTTTTGACTAGGTTTAGAAATTCATTTTTATTACGACATATCGAGACAAACTGAATTTTATTCGGATCTTTAGAATTCAGAAGGGTTAACACAGCATCCCCTATAATACATTTTAAATTTCTAGTTTCGGTTTCATTAATTCAATTCCACTGATTTTGCGAGAATCTCTGGGATTGATTTTTGGCGCTGACCGTGTTAACACTTTGACTGCCAAACTGGAAACCTCAAAAATTCCATAAAATCAAAGTAGGTTATTTAATGAAATCAAAATTGAGAGAATTAAATGTATGATATTGCATAGTCCTCCAAGTTTGTTGTGTTGTACAGATCCTAATCAAGTTCGGTACAATGAATATATTAACGTAAAAATTCATTTTAAAGCCTGGACAAATAATTCCGTCACCCACGTATGGGTGACATGGCAGCCAACGTGTTAATAGTGTTCCCATGGGAAGATAGATAGAGATCAGAGCGACTTATGGAGGTATCAGGATGACAAAGTCCTCTCTGCAAACATTCGAACAACCGCTGTTCTTACTTTTTTTTTTTCAACAGCGAGCAGTCGGATTGATTCGTATTGTCATGTTCGAGTGGGCCGACAATGGCGGCGGGTGTCAAGTTTAGGCGCCGAAGGAGCCGGTCTAAAAGCGCGCCTGTCAACGAAACGAATGATCCCGCCGGCGTAAAAGTCGCCGGGGCCAGCTTCAAAGGTCCACCGCTTCGATGGAACGCGCGTTCGCGTGCTCGCGGGCATAAGTCACGCGCGTTTAGAAGCGTGGCCGGTGCGTGTCCGCGCGATAAACTCGCGCTGTTTATTGCGGGAGGAGGACACCGGGCCTGTACCGATAATCACAGAGGCCACCGTGCTCCTAAATTTCGTCGCGTTAGCGGGACACGGCTCGACTGACAGGATGCTAGATTTCCCTTTTCTAAAACCAGCCGCGTCTTTCCGGACGAGCATGGTCTATTATAGACCGTTCGGAGACGGAGGATCGCGTCCCCCAAGTTAGAAGTCCCAACATCCTCCTCCCTGATTCAGGATTAATCGGCAGTGCCGTCGATCGTTTTTTTTTTTGTTTCCCTCGCCTAATGGGACTCCGAGTCTAATGGGAACAAAGCCGGCGAACGTTTCTGAAGTCTTTTTCTCGGTCTGACAAAAGGAGGCGATGGAAGTTAGAGTTGAAAATTATAGCGAAGCAACGCGAAGTATGCGGAATATAACTTTTATTGAACATATAGGAATTGCGCAGAATAAACCGCGTGTGTCCACCTCGACAGTCGAACAGAGAAGAAGGACAAGTTCGATCTTGACACTTTTCACGGGAATGAAATCCTTTGGCACTCGAAGCTATTTTAACTCCAAAACGAAACATTTTTTCCAACCTAGAATATTTCCCTTCTACATACAATATTTCTTCATGCTAAACATACGAAACTGGTGTAATTTACTCGTAGAGTACTGAGATGTTTAGTAATTTATAAAACAGGAACAAATTTAATAATGTCAAAAATATTTTGAATAATAATACAGCAATTTTTAGCGGCGCCTTACAGTCGCCATTCGAGTGCAAAAGGTTAATAACATATTGCAAGTTGAATTGAATCGATGAGGAGTCACCTATTGTAAACCATTATTATTAGTTGTGTTATACATATGAAAATGGTGCAATTTGCTCGTACAATACTGAAGTGTTTAGTAATTTATAGAAACAAGTAAACAGTATTTTGAATAATGATACAGTAATTTCTAGTGGCGCCTTACAGTCGCCATTCGAGTGCAAAAGGTTAATAACATATTGCAAGTTGAATTGAATCGATGAGGAGTCACCTATTGTAAACCATTATTATTAGTTGTGTTATACATATGAAAATGGTGCAATTTGCTCGTACAATACTGAAGTGTTTAGTAATTTATACAAACAAGTAAACAGTATTTTGAATAATGATACAGTAATTT
Source organism: Halictus rubicundus (assembly GCF_050948215.1). Taxonomy (NCBI): domain Eukaryota; kingdom Metazoa; phylum Arthropoda; class Insecta; order Hymenoptera; family Halictidae; genus Halictus; species Halictus rubicundus. The sequence continues at coordinate 5,054,650 of NC_135166.1, forward strand.
CTAGTGGCGCCTTACAGTCGCCATTCGAGTGCAAAGGGTTAATAAATCAGGTTTGTGCCTTAAAAATTCATAATACTGTGTACATGTCAGAGGGTGTAGCCGGATAAGGAGGTCAAAAGTGCCGTCGAGTCGAATTATACGGTCATCCGATAGGGCATCAAGGAAGAACTTTCTGTGCAAAATTTCAACCCCATATCTCAATCGGGAGGGTAGTTATGGTATAAAATCAAAAAATCAGTTTTCAGCCTATTTTCCCTGGTTAATGATAGTTAGAAATTCTGAGAAAAATCTGAGACTCGTCCAGTGCCCAACTACACACTCCGCAATTGTAGAAAATCGAAAGCAACTCGAGAAAATTGAAAAACTGGAAATTGCAGGTGCTCTACCGGCACCAGTACCAGCAGCTTCGCCGGTAATTGTCTCGTGCATGTCGCTCGCAGAGTTTTCAAGGTCCATGTCCCCGTTGCGAATCACATTATCCCGATTCTTAGCGTATCAGCGGCGTTGCAATCAAATTTCGAGCCTCCTTCGCGTTTCCCCGCTCAGACTTCTGACTCAGTTCGCAACAAATTGAATTCGGAACCCTTCCCAGTTTGCATCGCATATATATATATATATATCCTTGACTCATCCCCTAGTTCGGCAACCCAGTTGGTCCCATCCATCGCGAACTCCGGAACTTCGTAACCGTGCTTCCTGACTTCGTTAGATGTCCTCTTAGCGCTGCGCCGCGCCCTGCACAGAAAGCTGAATGCGGCGCTTAGAGGGTGTTAAAGACCCAGAAGAGACCACCTCCCCGACAATACTCTCTTAGGGGTGCTTGGATCGACGGGAGCGTCGAGGGCAGCCGAGCACCGTGCAACAAAGGAACACGCGTCGAATGGCCTTGAACAGCTAATTCATTCCTCAGCCCCGACGTCTGAGGAGATCATAACTCCCCCCCGGGAAATCTGGGTGGAGCGCGTGTGCTGCCGTTTGCGCGACGCGTCGCGTCGCGTCGTGTCGCGTCGCCGCCACGGTTCGTTCCCAATCGTAAAGCCACCGTAAAAATAGTTGCTCGCCACGCAGTCTGGACGCCGGACCAATTTTTATTATTTCGCCTGGGGAGACGTCGCGAGGCGTTAACGGCCCGCCGACGAATACATAAAACCGGCGATCGTATCGGTTGTCAATATACTCGCCGAGCAGTAACAAAGATATGGCCCTTTGTTCGAGGGAATCATCGATCAACCGGCGAAGGACGCGCACGAACATCACCGCTACTTTACTGCCTGTTTAAGAGCTGCGAAACGATCGGCCGCCGGCCCTTGACCCACGCAAAACTATAATTTCGAGACATCGCGCATCGGTTCGACGAACCACCCCTCCCTCGTCCACCTGAAAGTATTGTCCACCAACGCTGAAAGCGTCGCACGCTGCCCACGTGCATTTCTCCACAGGGAGGAGCATTTTTAAACAAATACCATTTTTTTTTCCAGATCATCATGTTTACGTGTTTGTTAAAACTTGGTCTCGGTACTTTAGGGGCACGTTCGTTTGAAACGATTAACCCTTTGCGCTCGAAGCTATTTTAGCTGTAAAACGAAACATTTCTTCCGACCTAGAATATTTCCCTTCTATATACGAACATATACCCCCTTCCCCTTTTCCCTTCTATGTCCCTTCTTCCCTTCGAACATTTATAAAATACAGGTATTCTGCTTCCATATTTTAGTTTTATACGTTTTTTCTGTCCTTGACCTTGAATGACCTTGGACTAATTATAGTCACTGAATTCCTAATGAAAGGGACTATCATTATAGCTGTTTAAAAAGGGGTGGTTCCATTTAAAAAAGTCAAGGTGACCTTGATATCTCCAAAAAAATGACATAAAAACAAAATTTTTTTTGCATCGTGTCAGCCCCATTGTACCATTCAACTTTGTCCTTACCATATGTTACGTATCTTTAAAAACAACAAAGATATTTGAGGTGCTAACGTTTGGTGACTCACCCTGTATATATTTTCATACTATACATACAAAAATGGTGCAATTTACTCGTATAGTTCTGAAATCTTTAGAAATTTATTAAATAGAAACAAATTTAATAATGTAAAAAATGTTTTGAATAATGATACAGCAATTTTTAGTGACGCCTTACAGTCGCCATTCGAGTGCCAAGGGTTAATATTCTGATTCTGTTACATTTAATTTACTGGTAATAGTATTTTAATCCTGACTCGATTTTGCAAGGCCAAAATATTAACCGAGAAATATCCTATTATTGCTAGCTGTCGCTCTTGCTTTATCGCTATTTATTGCTTGGGTTAGTTATTTGGTCTAATTTTAAAAAAGTGAGGATGTTTCAAATGGTGTTGATTAAATTTTGCTCTTTACTATGTATGTGGCTAGGTTGGGTGGTGTATTTAGTTCTTTTAATATTGAATATATATTAAAAACCACTTAATGGCGACGCGGTTGAGCGATTCCAAACCATTCCAAAGGGATTTACGAGCAATAGATTTTACTGATACTTGGCGCCCTGTGGCGCCTGCATGGGGACAGACCAACTAATGTATTTTTCAAGATTTATACAGAGTGTTGCATGTGGGAAGTACAGGATCGAATTGGGCGCACTGAAGTATGCAAGAAAGTTCGTACAAGCATACAGCAAGCGCGATCTTTTTTTATTTATTAAAAGCTTAAGTGGAACTCCCCATAGTTTAAATATATGCAAGAAAGTTCGCACAAGCATACAGCAAGAGCGATCTTTTTTTATTTATTAAAAGCTTAAGTGGAACTTCCCACAGTTTAAAACATTAAATAAATAATAATTAATATTGTATTTTTAACAGGTTGAAAAATGTAACGGCATTTTTAGATTCTTCTAATGTTTTTACCATTTTAAATTGCACCTACTCATGTTTTATACCATATACAGTCTCTACTCGATCTATGTCCGAAACGCGGGTCTAGCCAGGGACATATATCGAGCAGCAAATACTATTCTTTGATCCACGCCGACCGTAGAAATGGACAACGAAGTTTTAGAGGCCGTGATTGTTCTGGGACTTTTATCGGTCAGGCTTATGGGACATGTATAGAGTAAACACTGTACTGCCCTGTATACTTCCCACGTGCGACGCAACACTGTTCAAAAATTGCCCGAACTCGTTCTTCCTGTCAATAAAACGAACCAAGCAAGATTTTGCTAACATTTTGCCATTAAAACATTAAAACGTTTCCAAGGACAGATGGGACTTTTTTCCTGGCTAGTTTAACATTTTAGCAGTTGAACAATCACCCCTGAAAGTTGCTTTCCACAGAGATTTCTTCTTCGTCTAGCGCAAATCCCAACGAAGTTCGATTCGAGGGACTATATTGTGCTCAAAGTTTGCAGCACAATGAGTTAACCAAAACAATTGATCGGAGGCTGGCGGTGTCGTTTACGTTCGGTTCCTCTTGATAGCGGTTCGCACCGGTTCTCTTGAGAAAATCAGCTACAACGAGAGAAACCTGAAGAAGCTTGAAGAGCTGCTACGGAGAACAGAGCTAACTGCATCTTCGTAACTTGATTCAACGGTAGCTGGGAACAATAGAAATTTGCCGGGCTCGTTGAAGTAGGTTATGAAGAATGGTAGTTTGCCGAGAACCAAAGGAAAGATTTGCACAAAGGTTATGGAAGTCATAGGAGATGATATTTCCTCGTATTTTCGAGCAGGTTCCGCGGCGAAGAAATACGAGTTCCGGTAGTGAACTTTCCTTAATTAGAGCACACAGAGTCGAGAAGAAGTTATGGTCGAGAAACGTTGGCCGATCGGAACCGCCATTCGGCCGCGGGCTATTGTGTCTGTCGGCCGCATAAGAAACAGGACACGAAACCGGGTGGCATCGCGGAACAGAGAATTCTTCAGCGGTTCCACGAGCCCGGAAATGACCGATATCCGTTCCCTTCCGTTCGCCCGACGGAACCGTTCCTCATTATCGCCTAGATACTTTCTTCCTTTCCCTTCTTCGGCTTCCGCGAGTCTAGTCCGTTCCACTCTCGTTAGCGGCGCGCCGCTGACACACTTTTTCTCTTGATTACCGCGATGTCGATTGATTAGTCGTTGCCAAGGTCTTCGTCTTCCTTTCTGGGGACGACCGCGTCGCCCGGTCCCCTCCAGCCTGCCCGTTGCCCGTGGTCCATTGTCGTAAAAGTTTTAATTAAATCCGCCCCGACGAAGCCATATCCACTCGCCGATTCTCCAAGATCGGCAAACTTTCCTATCTCGCTCGGGGTAAACGACACCCCCTCGTTCCCTGCGAATTCATGGTTCCGCCGGAAGACCTACGAAGTTTCAATTTAGTACCTTCCACGGTGATATCACGCTGCAAATGTTTAGGCGACTTTCACTCTTCGGAACGTCGACGCTCGCGAAAAAGTGTATTCCGGTCCTCCTTTATTTCGAATGTTGGTTAAACTTCACCTTGGCAACCCAGGAATTTTTAACTTTTGCTTTATACAATCCTGTAGATTTTTGCAAGAAAATGCCAGAAATCCAAGTGTTAATGTCAGGAATTCACTGGCGCAAATGTTAGCCGCGTTTAAAGTTGATTCCTCCTCTTAATAACTTGGATAAGTTCTAAATAATACAGCGCTGTTCATAAATTCTTCTGATATTTTTGCAATCAGTCTACTCAACCTGCAGTGTCATGTCCCCATAATAATATGGTGGTGGGGATGGTATATGGGGGTACGGTTTATGTTAAAGTATGCTATGTCAAAAAAATGTTAGACGGCTTACTTCTGGAGCAATTACCCCACCAAAAATTTAGAGCATCCTCCATCGTTAATGACACTTGGCCGCACCTCCTGCACGTTTATTGACACCAGTCGTTGGGCGAACGTGTCCGATGTTGTGCATTATGGATGCTGTTTGTGGAGGTAAGTTGCATAGCTTTTAGTGCCAAATGTTTAATGTTAACTGATAACTGTATATGCAAAGAGAGAGTAAAAGCGAAGGCATAAATTTTTACGATTTAGAGCAAAAGTTGCAAGTCTCACACGGTCTAGCGCCAAAACTTGTTGGAGCTTCCACTACATAGTATTATCTTGCAATTCTAAAAAAAAATTAGCTGCCCCTAGGTGCATCTGTGGTCGTTGCACTGTTTTTTGTAACGCAGAGTAGGTATTTTATGTGCTTTCCTTGCATTTCTTGTCAAACTGTGAGAGATATGCACCAAGTCTTTCTGTAAAATTTAAACAGATTTTTAATAGAATGTCAGTTTTTTTTTTTATAAATAATCATATATCCGAAATTGTTTTATATTTTTCAAACACGAACGCTGTTTTTATATCGGCTGTTCATTTGAAGGTCAACTTTGTTTTTTCAAATGGAAACCTATATTTTTTATTATGGGATCTTATTGTACGTAAAAAGACCAGCAATCCTTCAATTCTTTCTTCTTTGGGAACTATGAAGTGCGAATAGAATAATACCTACTTTATACGATACAAAGGGTAGAGTTTGCTATCCGGAGAATTAGTATTTCCCCTCGTTCAGGTCAATATGAGACAGCGAATATTTTAATTTCAAGATTCAGATTCGTCGTCAGCGACCCCAAAAAATTAATACCAATTTTCAAGCAGAACCAATAATTTTTTAATAAATTGTGAGGTTTTGACCACGTTTTGGCGATATGGGACCACTGTGCGCCGCACACGATTTTACTGGCCAAAAATCAATTCTCAAAGTTCAAGATTTTGAAAAACTTTTTGGCTATACAGTAACAAAACACTTCAAACCTTAAAAATCCAAAATATTATTCATTTCAGATAATTGTGGAATCGAGGGTAACATTTTGAATACAAAATTCTGAAATTCAAAGTGAAACTAATTATTCTAAGAACTCATTATAGAACATGATATAACAGGTTTGAATGAATGTTTTATATATATTAATAGGCGTACTTTCAGTATTTAATTAGTTTCTAAGCATTATTTAATCCGTGTGCAAGTGCTGCAATATTATTAACAATTTAAACTTTGAGAAGGGTTTTAAAAAAAGTATTAAGAGTTATAAGCATTAGACTCGTTTTATATGAAAGTTTAAACAATTGCAAAGAAGAGCATATAAATTTTAGCTGCCACCTCCTGCCACCTTGCACGATAATTAAGAAATAGAAGCCCGCGGTATTTTGATGTTTGGCTATTATCGGGTCACGAAGACTCAGATGTTTTAACAGAGCAACCTGTTTGTTACCATAGCAATTGGTTTTCTTCTGGCATAAGTCTTTTCGATCGCGTTAGTCTTCAACCGAATATTCGAGTCGAACTATCGATACAGAAGGATTTTACTGAGTTTTATGTGCTTAAAGCATTAGTTATATAAGTATAGTAACACATATTTATGCATATATATACATACATATATAAAGTAAATAGCATATTTATTTACGATTACATAATTACAATTATAAAATAAATCATATAATTATATTATACATATTAGTTATATTAGTTAAACTGAATAACTAAAATATATTGAAAAAAATGTTAATAAATGTAGATATGTGTGTCTCTTTAATTTTGACCGCAAAAAGCGAATTTCCAGACTATATGTGCGCAGTATTGAATCCGCCATTTTGAATTTTGAATTTTTGGTATCCGATTCGTTATCAGTAACCTCAAAAACACGTGATTACCAACTTTTAGAAAGTTCCAATGACATTTTGATTTTTGGCCAGTAAAATCGCGTTCTCAGACCACTGTGCGCCGCACAGTGGGCAATTTGGACGAAATCGGATTCAAAATCAAGGAACTTTCGATAGGAATGAGGTAGAGCGATGAAATTTTTTTTAAATGAAAGCTGCAGCTTTGTAGAATATGGGAAAAATAGAGAGATTGTGGTATGAACGTTTGTTAACCTCGAGAAAATTCGTTAAACGCGCACAAATTCAAGAAAATGTTAGTTTTTTCAATACCACGCCCGGAAAAAAATTTTTTCTAACATGCTATACATCATTTCCCATAGATTTTTTCACGCTGATTTCAAATCTGGTTTCAAAATTTGTCTACGACCTCAGGATTTTGCAAAAAATAGATTTTTGTGACAAAAACTAATGAAGTCATTTTTTCGTTGAAATGATTGGATGGTAATAATCTCCCTATTTTTCCCATATTCTACAAAGTTTCAGCTTTCATTTAAAAAAGATTTCATCGCTCTACCTCATTCCTATCGAAAGTTCCTTGATTTTGAATCCGATTTTGTCCAAATTGCCCACTGCGCGCCGGTAGGCGATCCGAGAGAGCGTTTCACGCGCAAAGCGTTAATTAAGTTCACACGAAGGAGCAGCCTAGGACGGAAAGTGTTACAGCCATAAACGCAGGAGACCACCAACGGCGGTAAAAAGCGAAATGGCGGGCGCGGTGCCGATAGGCGCGCGATTTAACGCGGAATAGCCGGGACGGGCGCGCGTCGCGTCGCGTCGCGTCGGCCGGTCCCGGTCGTTATTATCGCGCGATGGCCCATTGTCGGCGAGCAATAATTGGTTGCAACGGTAATACGGGAAAGAAGGTTCATTCGACGGACACACCGGGGAGGAGGGCCGGCTATTATGCTAAACGCCAGCAATTAAGTTACCGTTTTCTCTCGGCCGAGGCCGCTTTTGTTCCGCGCGTAGGAAACTCGAGCGGAGGAGACGAAGAGCGGAGCGAGAGAGAGAGAGTCCGTAACGCGTGTCGTTCGCCAGCGTGCCGTGCTATTGGCAGGTGTCGATAGGTCCCGTTGCCTCCCGGAGAGGAAAGTCGAGAGACGACAATGGAGAGACGCGACTCGGCCGAGCCGCGAGTATCGAGAATGCGATTCGATAGCGGGGACACTGCGCGCGGCCGAAACGCACTCGACGCGCGTCGCACACCGCGTTGAAAAGCCCGTTCGCCCCGCAAAATTCCATTACCCGAAAATTCCAGGTGATATGGAAATATGCTTCGCACGAACGTTGTTCGGTGTAGGAGAGACTGTATTGTGTTTGCCTGACATTCCGGTAACCTTCGGACCCAGATCTTTTATCACGCGCTCCTGAAGGTGACACCGAGGCGATTTCAAAACACTAGAATACTGCCCTTTCTACGTAAATCATTATCAAAATGTAGGCGTCGAAAATTGATGCGTCGACCGAGGGGTTTCCAAAGTTTTACCCAGGTGGGCCAAATGGTAGGTTCCAAAATATTTGGCGGGCCAAAAAAAAATATATTTATACTAATCTTATGACATAATCTTCGTTCTTTATTTATGACAATAATCACCTTTTATCGCACACTCTTTATTAACGCATTTCAAAAGTATAACTCGCGGATCGTATTTCCAGGGTTGCGCACTTTGGGAACCCCTGTGTTGGACTTCGCACGGCACTGTGCTCCTCTATGCCTTCCAACTTTCTTCTGTCTTTTTTTTTTTTTCTTTAATGAAAAAGTGAAAATTGATTTTTTTATTTTTGACCAAATTGTCAACGCCCTGTCGTAACGACGTTTCCAGCAGTTCGAGAGTTTGAGGGGACTGTCTCGTACGAACGCTGAAGAATTGGTGAATTTTCATTGAATTTTTTTCCAAAATCATGGCACGTCTTACATTATTTTATTTTTTTTTTCTGGTATTGATTTAGCTATTCTTTCGTCAATTTTGTATACAGGCTCATCCGTTTTTAAACGGCCAAACGTCAACCAGCTATAGAGGACCCCAAATGAAACAACTTTCACCCCTAACACTTTTTTTTATTCGGTCTTGATTTTTAGATAATTGCAAAAACCCGTCATTTTTTGCGTTCACTTAAGATTAAATATATTAGGACTGCAATTATGTATCTTGATGATCTTTCCTTTGTTTGGTTTAAAATAAATAGGGGCATCTTTTTTATTTAGTCAACCTTTTTGTATGACCTTTGGATCTTGGTTTTTTTGACATGGGGCACGCCGTGGAGACTGAACGAAATAACTTCGAATCCAAAAAAGTGTTAGGGGTGAAAGTTGTTCCATTTGGGGTCCTCTATAGCTGGTTGACGTTTGGCCGTTTAAAAACGGATGACCCTGTATAGTGTTAATAACTCGTTTCTTGGTTGTATCTCGCCCACAATAAACATTTAAAAATGGTACCCTGCTGACGTAGACGATTCGAAGTTGCAGGACAGACTAAAACGGAAAAATCAAGATAATTCTTAATCGGTACGGTTGTCGTTAGGGCCCCTACCAACAATATATTTGAAGGTCGTTGAAATTGGCTGGGAGCACCAGTTTGCAAATAATGACCAAATACAGTATTGCAGATCGTTAAAACGTGTACTCATTATAAGAGAATGAAGTGTACAGTAAAGGTCGACGTAGGATCAGAGGATCGCTCGGAATGAAAGCATGTTAAATTTTTCCTCATATTTTTTGTAACTCCATTTAGAGCGGAGCACTAGCTTAACCCAGTTGCTGGATATCCCTCTGAATATTTGAAAAGGAAATGTGTCCCGTTAAATAGATACTTACAGTACGTTCTAAATAACTGGTTCTCTGGTAATTGCTATAATATAGACTGCCGACCTTCCTGCAAATTCTTATTTTAGACCGATGGAAAACTCGCGCTTCATTGCGCTTCGAGAGTTCTGTAACGTAATCAATGAATTTCTAAACTATAAAATTCCACATATAATTAGTGCAAATCACTGACCCAAATACCACCTGGGATGCTTAAACAAAAATATTAAAGTTTTAACATGGTCTGCTTGGTTAGAAGGCCTGGAGGCTGGACTAATTATTAATATAGAAATAGTGCAAAAGTAATTGTTAATTCTGAGATTATTTATGAAAAATACAAGTGGCTTCATAGAAATATCGCGTTTCCTTTTCGACTAAATTATATTTCCACTGCATACATAAATTTTTCATTGCTTTGGAATAATAAGGAGAATTTGTCAAAGAAACGTGGTGACTTCATGGAAATTTCGGACATTTCTCCTAGAAAAAATTGTTTTGAAAAAATAGTTTTGTACTATTTAATCGTGTGACACTTTATATCAAGGGGAGTCCTGAATATTGAACTTAAATGCACAAACGAAAATAAAATAATTTTTTGAGAACCCTTCGCCCAAGAAAAATAGTCCTAATTTAAAGTTTTCCAAGCTATGGGTTCCCCCTCCCTTGGGACTGCTAGGGTGAATACACCTGTCCAGTGCAAGGTACACGGGGTACGCAGGATATCATGGTGGTTTCATGGAAATTTCGGACAATCTCAGGGTTGGGGGCTCCTCTTTATTCATATCTCCTAAACAAAATTGTTTTGAAAAATAAGTTTTGTAACATTTAATCGTGTGATACTTTATATCAAGGGGACTCCAGAATATTGAACTTAAATGCACAAACGAAAGTAAAATAATTTTTTGAGTATTTTTCACCCAAGAAAAATAGTCTTAATTAAAAGTTTTCCAAGCTATGGGTTCCCCCTCCCTTGGGACTGCTAGGGTGAATACACCTGTCCAGTGCAAGGTACACGGGGTACGCAGGATATCATGGTGGTTTCATGGAAATTTCGGACAATCTCAGAGGTGGGGGCTCCTCTTTATTCATATCTCCTAAACAAAATTGTTTTGAAAAATAAGTTTTGTAACATTTAATCGTGTGATACTTTATATCAAGGGGACTCCAGAATATTGAACTTAAATGCACGAACGACAACAAATAATTTTTTGAGAACCCTTCGCCCAAGAAAAATAGTCCTAATTAAAAGTTTTCCAAGCTATGGGTTCCCCCTCCCTTGGGACTGCTAGGGTGAATACACCTGTCCAGTGCAAGGTACACGGGGTACGCAGGATATCATGGTGGTTTCATGGAAATTTCGGACAATCTCAGAGGTGGGGGCTCCTCTTTATTCATATCTCCTAAACAAAATTGTTTTGCAAAATAAGTTTTGTAACATTTAATCGTGTGATACTTTATATCAAGGGGAGTCCTGAATATTGAACTTAAATGCACGAACGACAATAAATAATTTTTTGAGAACCCTTCGCCCAAGAAAAATAGTCGTAATTTAAAGTTTTCCAAGCTATGGGTTCCCCCTCCCTTGGGACTGCTAGGGTGAATACACCTGTCCAATGCAAGGTACACGGGGTGCGCAGGATATCGTGGGCGCCATTATCGCCGGTAACATTTGACAATCTCGAGTGAAATAATCATCGAGCGTTAGCGACGAACGACATGAGTTGGCTGACGTTGAAGCCGCGTCTGCTGGAGTCAACAGACAGGTCTCGAGGAAGGAAAGCTGCGAGATGCCGCCGCACACACTTATCAAAGTCACGGATTCTTCGTGATGGAATATTCCGCGGGTAAATTGGATACAAGTGGATAGGCGTGAAATTGAATGGAAGCCCCGTAGAACGTTTGAATAAGCTGCAGACGGTTACTTGACGATCTGTCAGCTGTTATCGGTGGAGGAGGCGAACGGATAGCAAAGAGGAGAGGGGGGAAGAGAGAGAGAGAGAGAGAGAGAGAGAGAGAGAGAGCACATCAAGTGGCGACGCGACGGTTCTGCCGACAGACAGAATCAGAAATGGAGGATAGCTGGGTGGGAGGAAGGGGGGGACGATTACAACCGACCTCCCAGGCGTTCCCGAATAACGTGCCACGTGAAAAAGATGGAAAAAAGAAGATCGAAAGCAGGCCCCCTATCCTCGTCAAAGTCACGCACGGGGCTTAAACCGAGGTTAATGGAAACGTTAACGTCGACGCGCGAAACCCTTTTCTCTCATCCCAACGAAACATTCTTCGTTGTTCGCCCCGCGTCACCTTCTTTTCATTCTCTTTCTTCTAACCGGCCCGCTCGCCCGAGGGGAGCTTCCGTAAGCCTCGTTAATAACGTTCGAAATGTTCTTGGTGATACCGTTGTCTACGCGAACGTCACAGGAATACACAGTGTACTCAATCGTACACATTGAGAAAATTTCATCGAAATTGACGAAAACAACGGATAAACAATTCTCAGAAAAATTCAGAACAGTGACTTCAACAATACCTCGTTACTGGATTCTTATAAAACCGGTGTCCCTGAATTATCGTAAAAATAAAAAGTTGGTACAGGTTATCGCGTTGTTAGGGAGCACAGTGTTTACTCGATTTTCGTCCGAAACACGGGTCTAGCCAGGGACATATATCGGCCAGGAGATACTATTCTTTGGTCCACTCGAAGTGGTACATCATTCAAAAACAACGTAAACGGATAATACAGTGAATTCTCGATGTATGTCATTAACACGGGTCTTGCCAGTGTCGTACATCGTGCAGGAGACATACTCGACCTGCGTTACGTTTACACTCCTCGGCGACCTAGGTCTCTCGAGCTTCCTGAGACTTTTATCGGGTAGGCGTTTGGGACATATATAGATTAAACACTGTGTACTGTCAGTTCTTCCTCTTCCATTTTTTTTATTTTTTTTTAAGACTGACTGTTTACGAGAAAAACCCTGATAGTAGAACGCAAATGGCACGGAGAATTTCATTTTTTTTTTTATTAACTTCCTCAATCTCTACAATTTGTCCCAGAGGACATTCGGAGAATTTCATTTTTTTTTATTAACTTCCTCAATCTCTACAATTTGTCCCAGAGGACATTCGGAGAATTTCATTAGAAAATTTTTCAAATTCGCGAACAACTTTCTCGCATAGGTCGCGCCGCTAATTGAAGTTAATTGACTCCGAATAAAAGGCATAAAGAATTCGAACCGCTTGGGCAGTGATGCTGCAAGTTTAAGCTACTAATTCAGCGTTCGACCATTATGTATGACGTGGATATACGACAGCATTAACAATTGCACGGACCACTGCTTAATGAAGGAGCAAATGAAGAAATTTCACGTTGGCATGCGCGGCCCGTTGAAAAATCGCTTGCACGATCGCGAACAAATGTGCATGCACACAGAGACCGCTGGCCGTCTCTTTCTTATAGGTCATTTCACGCTTGAGATTATATGTACATTCTGATACAAAAAGCGGCCCCGAACCGGGCTGGATATTCTCAAGTTTATGACGTGCAATATAACGCAATCGAGCCGGTACGGTGGTTAATTTGCGACGCGCGTCTTCGTTATAAAAATCCCGCCTCCTTTTTGCCGCGGATCGGTCTAACCCTTTTTTTTTTTTTTAATGCGCCACTTCACTCGAACGGGTGGCGGGCCTCCGTCGTGGAAGGGCCAGATTAATTTTTGTGGATCGTCTGCGTATGCACTTTGCAGTCCGTAAAACGTTTCCACGCTCAATGGAATGCGATCTCGAGATTATTATTAGACTGCGGATCTTTGTGCGGATCGAAAATCCTCTGCAACAATTGCGAGAAACGGGGCTCATGTAGAAACTTGTTTCTTAAATAACTTTATAGTGTATCTTTATATTATTGTTCATTATTTGTTTCTGGGACTTTCGCCAAATTATTCGTGGCATTTTTCCGATTAAAACGACACTAAACACGACATAATTTGAACTGTATGTATTGGTTTAATTGTAAAATAGTAGTCCTACACGATCTATGTCACATCACGGACCCGAGGATTGGGCTTAGATCAAGACTTTATTGTGTGCCACATTGCTCGACGGAAATAAGAAGAAGGTGTTTATTCACATTTTTAGCCATTTTTATTATGACATATATCCAAAAAATTAAATTTGTTTAAAAATTCGTCGTATATATTAAATAAATTTTTGGCAAATTTCGATCAGTGCTAGTGAACACTTCAATACGGCCTTCAGCCGTGAAACTCTTTTACTTTTTTAAGACTACAATAAAGTTCGTACAGAATAGTTCTTTATCGCTATCTTTTGTTGCAAAGGAGTATCAATTGTTACGTATATCTCAGTATAGAGTTCATCTCTTTATTTGCTCCTTGGAAGGGGAGGTCACAGTGGTTGGGTCGTCGAGTTTTAATTAAACTTTTTCTCTGACAATACTCGTCGTTTATCAAGGTAATTAACATTTAATTTTACGATACGTCGGTGCAGTCGCAGTAACGGCAACAAATTTTCAGTAGATTCTTCGAGTATCAAGCATGAAATTCTCGACAACTTTCTTCGATAAAATCACGAGAAGTTGTTAAACAATCCGAGCGTGAGACTGGGGGGAAAATGCTCGACCGAACCGAGAGCGTGCAATGATTTTTTTGCAAATCCGAGAGCAGACGCAAAATGGAGGTTACGATCGATACGTGATTGGACACAGCAGCCCGAATCCTGTTTTCGCTTCGATACAGCAACTTCGAGCCCGGAGCCCAGAGGTCCATGTGTCCCTCGCGAGTTATTGGAGAGCTACGCGGGATTATTAGCGGATTAGTGAAGCTACGAACGTTTTCCATTTCGCGATTCCCGCTCTGGGATTAGCCGAGGACAAGTTCGTGATGGATGGAGCCCCGGTATCTGGGATATAGACACCTAGGCATTTTAATACTGTAATCCTAGCAACAGAATTTCATCAGAGTCCTTGCCGAATAGAAAAATCTTCGCTGTGTATATTCCGCTCGTAGACGCTGAACGTAAACAGCGAATAAATTGTTATTTCGCTGTAAAATCGTTGGCTTACCTTCCACACAGACGCAAATTTTGTAATAAAGCTCCACTTTTAAATGTTCTCTTAATTTTTGCGATTCCATGGTATTAACTGCTACGAAAATTCATTTGAAATGGAACAAATTAATTGAGTGGTTCCACCGTAAAATGTGAGAACACTCATTATTTTAGCCTCTGAACGGACGGTGTAACGATTCGAAAGAGACATTAAACTAATTATTTTATTCTTGGTTTGCTCACTCGAGGTAATGAAGAGGCGCGTGCTCGGATCAAGGTATTTTAAAATTACAGAGTAACCATTTTTTCCTGTACTAAATCACGACTTTTGAATATAGGCAAATTGATGTATTTCGTGTATTTAGTGGTACCTTATTTTATGAGATTCGTTACAATTTTATTTTCGTCCCAAGTTGTGGTATTGTGTGCTGCACGAATATGTACAGGCGGGGAAAAAATTAACTGGACACTCTTCAGAACCTAACAACTATTTTAAAATTGAACTTGAGTTGTTTGTTGAGATATTAGAACGATTCGTTTACTGGATTTACATCCACATGTAGTTTACGTCTCAAAAGAACTCAAGTTGTTTGATCCAATTCTAAAAAAGTGTTTAAAAGGGCGTTCACTTAATTTTGTCCCCGACTGTATATCACGATAAGAATCGTTGCTTTCGGTGCTCGGTAGATCTAGTGTTAAAAAGGTTTTCGGAAATGTATATCGATGTGGGGCAGAAAAAGTAAAATTTACTTTCGCCTTCTATTCGTCGGAGAAAGTTCTTTTACAGATATAATTTGCTCTCCAGATCCTCTTTCGGTGTCTACTCTTGACGTCGGACCATTATCATGTCTGGCTCGTGGTCCGTTTCCAACGAAAGGACACGCCTACGATGGTTCGTCTTCCTACAGTTTCACGAGCGACTGGGAATCGCGCTCAGATAAGGCCCAAAAGTCTGTCGAGCATCAGTCCCCAAGTGAAAATGTCGCCTCGTAAATATCAGCCCAAAGAAATGGGGGCAGCGCCACGAGTCCAGTGCATAGTGGTCTAGGGTGCCATTTTTTAGCCAAGAGATTGTTTTTGAAATTAAAAATGCTTTCATATCGATTTCTTCCTCCAAAAAAAAAAACATATTGCTATTATAATTAATACACAGGATAAAATATAAGATGTAGACTGCAGATGAACTTTAGAATGACTGCATTTGTAATAAAAATAGACTAGTGAATTTTAAAGTAGTAGAAAGATTGAAGACATAAGATTAAAAACATAAGATAAGATAAAATATAAGACGTAGACTGCAGATAAACTTTAGAATGACTGCATTTGTAATAAAAATAGACTAGTGAATTTTAAAGTAGTAGAAAGATTGAAGGAATTTAAAAACATAAGATTAGATAAAATATAAGAAGTAGACTGCAGATAAACTTTAGAATGACTGCATTTGTAATAAAAATAGACTAGTGAATTTTAAAATAGTAGAAAGATTGAAGGAATTTAAAAACATAAGATGAGATAAAATATAAGAAGTAGACTGCAGATAAACTTTAGAATAACTGCATTTGTAATAAGAATAGACTAGTGAATTTTAATATAGTAGAAAGATTGACGGAATTTAAAAACATAAGATGAGATAAAATATAAGATGTAGACTGCAGATAAACTTTAGAATAACTGCATTTGTAATAAAAATAGACTAGTGAATTTTAAAATAGTATAAAGATTGAAGGAATTTAAAAACATAAGATTAGATAAAATATAAGAAGTAGACTGCAGATAAACTTTAGAATGACTGCATTTATAATAAGAATAGACTAGTGAATTTTAAAGTAGTATAAAGATTGAAGAAATTTAAAAACATAAGATAAGATAAAATATAAGATGTAGACTGCAGATAAACTTTAGAATAACTGCATTTGTAATAAAAATAGACTAGTGAATTTTAAAACAGTAGAAAGATTGAAGGAACTTAAAAACATAAGATGAGATAAAATATAAGAAGTAGACTGCAGATAAACTTTAGAATAACTGCATTTATAATAAGAATAGACTAGTGAATTTTAAAGTAGTAGAAAGATTGAAGGAATTTAAAAACATAAGCTAAGATAAAATATAAGAAGTAGACTGCAGATAAACTTTAGAATGACTGCATTTATAATAAGAATAGACTAGTGAATTTTAAAGTAGTATAAAGATTGAAGAAATTTAAAAACATAACCTATAAGGGTTGTTTTCGAGTCGCCGAGTTCCAGACGAATTCCCACTACTTCGTGTAGCTTTTTCTTAAATTTTTCAAAACATTGTAATAAAAAGCAAGCCAGGGGTTGAAAGACTCGGCTCGCCGCGTTGAAAAAGAACATTGCCAGCGGACGGTTAAAAAATTGACTTTCTGCTAAAAGGGTCATTTTTCAGAGCATGTGCTGGGTTTTAGACGTTCCCTGTAGCAGGGGTTCCCTCGCGGGCCGACAAGGGGGCCGTCTTTGTCTTCATTCGAAACGCGGCGCCTGTAATAATGCTCTCGCCATGGACCACCCTGAACCTAACAAACCCTGCAGGAAACCACCGGCCACGAGCAGGCGATCTCCTCCGCGTCGACAAAAAATCGACCTATCCGGAAGTCTCGATTTTCTGCGCGATCATCGTTTTCGGCTAACCAGCGATTGGGCCCGGTTCTTGTCGTCTCCTCTGTCCTTCGAAGTCCCTGTAATTTCATGAAAAAGTGACACGCATTTCTGATACCACCTGCAAGCCAACGGAAATAATTTGGTTCGTTTCTGTCCTTGTTCGTGAAAACCTCGACAATGGGCCGCATGCAGTGGGCCCAAGAAGTATTTTAACACTGAATTTTCCGATTCTGGACAAATTGTCGATACTTAACAACTCAGCCTGTGGTAATTCCGTAGAAAACAATAGCTCAATAAACTGTGATAAATAAGGGGCCCATTCGCCCTTTTTGGGTCCCCCGAATTTAACAAAGTCCCACAAAATAATCCTTAACCTTGAGATTCAAAGTAAAATTTCCGATAACTTAATTGACGCGTAGAATATGACGCGATACAACATTAATTTGACCTTGAAATTGAAGGTCAAGATATACGGCAGCCAAGAGCAAACATTTCCGTACACCCTGTACATGTGGACATGTGTAATATATCGATAACAATACATAAAAAATAAAAAGACTACTAAAATAAAAGTTTTAGGTATAATAAGGATAAATTTTCTCTCTATCGTATTGGTTCGGAGTATATCCGTAAGCAAAATAGTTCCGGGTTCATTTCTCTGCAGCGACTTGACACTTATAGCTCATGCGAGGTAACACAAATACCACGATCGTTCAATATTCGCCGACTATTACTTCCGAGCTCTTAAAATCGTCGAAACAGTTTCGGTTATTTTAGGTAAACGCTGTCGTGTCCGTTCCAGATTTACTGAATAATAGATCCGCCTCTAATTCGATCCTCCGATAATAGTTTCTATCTACAATCCTCTTGAAATACCACGATAATTTTATACTCGATAATCTATTTTTCCTAGAATCCTTCGAAATAACAAACGTTATTTCCGATGAAACACGAGTCGTTTTGGTTCGGGTTTCATTCATTAGTAAACTTCCGATTCCACTCTTTCGTACTATTGTCAATCCACAATTCTCTGAATGCAGTACGACCATTTTATATCCGGCAAACTATTTTCATAACAATGCTCAATGAGCGCTAGTCATTTCGATGTAACGTGCACCGTATTGATCCATGATTAGTCCGTTCGTAAACTAACTTCCAATTCCATTTTTTCATACTATTTGTAATCCACAATTTAAACTTAACACAACATTTTTATACCCGGTGAAGTATTTTCGCAACAATGTTCAAACAGCGATAGTTACTTAGCGAAACGCGCGCCATATTGGTTCATGATGTGTCCATCGGTGAAATAACTTCTAATTCGATCCTCCAACAATAGTTTCAATGTACAATTTAATTGAATCAGTTTCACATTCTACAAATTCTTGCTGACGGAAACTCTGAAATGACGAAAGTAACCTTACCGAACCATGCGATGTATTGGTCCGGCGTTTGCCCATTAACGAAATAGAAAATTCTCCTAAATACTCTAATAAGAGCTCGAATTTATGATTCACTTCAAACAATGCTCAATTTTCCATTCTATAAACTATACTCAACATTACTTTAGAAACACAACAAGAATGTACTTGCTCAGATATTTAGCGATTCTTACTGTAATACAAAGTAACATGCAAAACTTTCCTATACAATTTTATTCTGTCTTCAATAACTATTGAGTTACTATTGTAGATACAATAAAGTCTTGATCCTCGGGTCCGTGCTGCGACATAGATCGTGTAGGACTACTATTTTACAATTAAACCACTAAATACAGTTCAAATTATATCGTGTTTAGTGTCATTTTAATCAGAATAATGCCACGGATAAGTTGGTGAAGGTCCCGTAAGAAAATAATGAACAATACAGAAGCTTTGTAATTGGATTAGTAGTGGTCCACGAATTGGACAAATTGTGATTTTATAAAAATTTCTTTTGCACATTACCTAGTAATTTAAACTACTAGAAATTCACCAAACTGGTTAAGTAAACTAGGTAGACCGACTACTGGAACGATTCCCTTATTAATAAAGTATAAAATTGTATGGTTCCCTGTAAACACATCTTCGCTGTCCTAACGGCCACAAATCAAAAAATTTGGGTCCCACCATTTAGACGTGGCTGTAATGTTAACAGAATCTTGAAAATAGCGTCGATTATTTTTCTAACCAACCTAAAAGTTAGACCCCGGCGAGCGGTGTCACAGTTTACCCAGGGAGTAAGCAAGTAGGGTTCGAAACGAAAGCAATTACAGCCGTCATTTCTGGAATCGTTGTCCTATAAAGCACTCATCGCTGAACCTAGAGACCATGTATGTGTGCACATCGAAAGAAAACTGTTCCCCACCGAAAAAAATTGGAGCGTCGTCCCGGCGCGACAGGCGAATCGGCGCGGCTCATGAAGAGCGAGCACCAGGGATTTATAAGACGCTTAAGAAGATTTCGAGGAGTCCCATTCATGACCTTCCGGGCGTCGTCTTACCGTTGCGGTAAAGGGAGAACATATTTCACAGGCCGAGAGAGCGTGCCTTCGCTTCTCTCTTTCTCTTCTCCGGTTCGCTCACGCACGCACACGCGGCCCTTCTCCTTTCCCTCTTAAATTATGCACCCTTATCTCGAGGGTCGAAATAAGCCCGCGACCGTCCACTCGCCGAATTTATTGGCTCCCCGTTACCGGCTAAATAAATATCAAAGATATCTCGTGACCTACCGCCCTCTAAATCTGTCGTTCCCTGCGCTTCGGAGGAGTTTAGGAAAACAGCCGCAGGCGAAAGACGCATCGGGAAACCGTCTTGCACCCTAACGAGATTCTCCAGATTATGCTCCGTTTTCACCTAACCTCCCGAACGCACGGCCCATTTGTTGATATCGAAACGCTATTCTCCCAACGTCTGTCCGAGTGGTTCAAACAAATGATCACCAGCAATTTTTCTACACGAGTTTTAAGAAAGTAAAATCAAACGGAATCTTATCTACAGTGGTGGTAGCCTTTGTAAATCTGAAATAAGTCAAAATTGTACTAAATTCTGTCGAATTTTGTATTCTAGCATTCTTTTTAAATTTCAGGAACCCATAAATGCACGAAGATCCGCAGTCCGATAATCACAAGCCGATTTTAGGCAGTAAAGTGAATATTGATTTACTTAATATTCATACAGTAATCGCATGAAAAGTGTATTTTCATCAGTTTTCACTGCGAAACTTCAAAAATATGTAAAATGCGCTATCCTTTTCTCCCGGAGAGTAAATTTCGAGTGTGCTTTTTCCGTAAGATAAGGAATTGTTCGTCCAGAAAAATGGATTGTATAATTTTGTTTTTTTTTTGTTATCACACGCCATCGCGACGGAAACTCCGCGATCCATTAGGGTTCACGAAGTTCGTTCACGGGCGGCGAGCACCGTTAAACACGAGAGAGTGGCCCGCGGAAAAATTCAAAAGGGCGCAAGAGCGGTTTTTGTTCATTAGCCAAGAACCTGACTCTCGTCCTCGAGGAATTCTCCTCTTTCCCGCGAGAGTGGAAAAAGACGGCGGAAGTCGCGACGAGAGGTCTCGCGACGACGTTTTCCGCGACGGAAATTTCCTCCGCGCACCGGAAAAAGGTTAAGCAACGTCGATCCGTAAGCCGGCGCGGCGTTACGCTCGAAATGCTAGTGCACTTTTCATAATGAGAAAAATTTCGCGTGTTCCTCACTGATAATCCACGGTCGCTCCTCGACGTTTGACATTTATTTTTATAACCGCACCGCAGAACTTTATGCAGATTTCCATCCGCGTACGGAAAATCATTAACACTAGAACTACCGAGCAATAAATGCGACTGACTGTATATTGCTTTGTAACAGTGACAAGACTGTGCCCATTCAGACTTCACACAACTTTTATTGTAATATGTGCTTCATTAAAAAATTTCCGATGAAAAGATTTTTACAATTTCAGTAATTGTAAAGGAAAAAATTGGGAACCAGTCATTTTGACTGGTCCGGTAGTTCTAGCGTTAATATCGATCACAATTTTATTTTTATCGTTATTATTGATTCCAGTAGACCAATTCGGATTCAATCAGAAATCGTTTTACGTTGTTTATTGCGAGTCCAAATATTAGTTTAAAACTTGAAACTTAATTTTATAGTGTTTTTGACACGTTACCTGCCACGTCAGTCACATATGACTGACAGTGGTTGTTGACTTGGTTTAGAAATTTATTTTTATTGTGACATATGTAGACAAATCGAATTTTATTAGGATCTTTAGAATTCGAAAGGGTTAAGACAGCATCCCCTATAATACATTTTCAATTTCTAGTTTCGATTTCATTGATTAAATTACACTGATTTTGTGAGTTTCTGTAGGATTGATTTTTGGCACTTAACGTGTTAAATTAAACAAAATGAATTACAAACATTACATAAAGGATTTTGTATTTATGTACATATGTATGTTAACTATAACATTTATGATAAAATTTATAATAGTTTAATTTTATTATAATTTCATTCATAATAGTTTAACCTCTTCAAAGATACTGAGTTTATTTTCTATTTTCGAATGAATGAGTCTATTTTATTTTCATTCTGTGTATTAAAATTATTCCAAGAAAGAAAACAAAATTAAAATTCGTTAGGGAACTATAGACAATATTTTAATCAAACATGAAATCGCACGTATGTCTCTTTTTTTTTTTTTACTTTAGAAAATTCGACCCTGACGGGGCTAAAAAAGTATCGATGGGTATAACTTTTCCATAAAAATGAGGGGTTAATTGTAATAGAATGTTGTATGAACGATTCAAAGGGTTTAAGACAGTGCTGGATTTGCAGAATGCACGAGCGGGTTTCTCACGCACGCCCGTTGCCAGATTCCCCTAAACGCCTCGGTTATGGGTCGGTCAGCGCCGTTGGCGGTGCGGGCTTCCCCGAAAAAGAGCCCGACAATTCTAATTGCGGCTATTTCGAAGCTTCTCCTCGTGGCAGACTTCAACGAGCAAAAAGCCCTAAAGACCGATGGGCACCCTATTCGGACAAATTGGCCAATCGCGGATGCGCCTTGGAGCCCCCTCTACCCAGCAATACGTCGCAATTATCGAATTTGCCGATATTTATGAGGCAATCTAATATGCGTCCCGGATTGAAATCGCGGTCTTTTGGCAGCTTTATCGTGGTGGATCCACCCCTATCCGATCCACTCCTATCCGTCAAACGTGGACGGTGATTCGTCTTAATTCCCCTCGCTCGCGATGATGGTTCAGCGACTTTTAGTATGTATAGCAAGGATGGGCATTTTTGTCTCAATTGAGACAACTCCCCACTGGAAAAAAGACATGTCTTTTTTCCTTGCTGATGACAAATTTACGGCAGTTATTTTTTTATTTATTTTACATAATGTAATAGATTAAATGTATTTTATTTTATTTTATTATATTGTATTTATGGCGAGCGTTATAGTTGATTTGTTATATTTTATTTTATTTTGATATATTGTTATTAATTTATATTTTTAGGTCCGTTTTTTTTTAGGTTATTATGCGTATGATATTGAAAAGCGACAAGTAGCTCTCTCTCTCTCTATCGGTGTAAGTAGGGGTATGCGATGTTGCGAGTGGAAGGAGATGAGATGTAATAGGATTGTAACCCTGAGGGGAACAATAAATGAATATATATATATATATAGGAGACAACTCCCCACTGTCCACTCTGTGGTCAACCTTAGGCCATGTATACAGGGTATCCCAAAAATGTTGTATTTCCTTGGATTCCCGACGCCATTTGAAGTAACTTTTTCCTTTGCGAAAACGTTCTCCGCGGCTTCGTTAAAGAGTTATTAACGAAAAACGTAGACCAATCAGAGCGCGGATACAGCAGGCGGACTCTGACTCAGCCAATGCCAGCGCCGCGCTCAGGGGCGCCGTCACCGAGCCGGGACCCCCCTGTTATAGCCGCGCTCTGATTGGTCCGTGTTTTTCGTTAATAACTCCTTAAGAAAGCCGCGGAGAACATTTTCGCAAAGGAAAAAGTTACTGCAAATGATCTCAGGAATTATCCCTCTCATGGAAGTACATTTTTGGGACACCCTGTACTTATACACCCGGCTTCAGATAACGAGATGACGGTTGCGGGCTATAGCACGTTTGCTATAGTATGTTGAGACGTGGCGGTACCGCGAAGCTAAATTGTTAGAGGGAAAAGTCGTCTGCAGACAGAATTTGTTTACCCTGTTTTGGTGTTTATACACCTTCAGCGTCTGACCTGCCTAGTGTAATCTGACCCTAATTTGGAAAAGGGACCACCGCACACGGGTGCCATAAAACGGAGTTATGGGGGAACCACCCTCGGTCTCGACGCGCGTCCATTATGGCATTTCGCGGTATTGTCCGGGGCCCGAGGTCCACTCAAGGGCACGGTTATGCGATTTACGATTTCGCGAGCGAGGTGCACCCAATTAGGAAAATCGCGAGTGGGGTGGGGGAACAAGGATCGACGCTCGTGTTACCGAAAATCGAAGGGTCATTGTCGTGTTGACTCCGGTCGAGAACAGTTGCGTAGTGAGTTTAATTAGAATCATCATGTGTCGCGACGTAGTGTGAGTGCCGAAGCGAAGCGGCCGGGGATTGCCATTGTCCTAAGGAAAGAGTCACAGAGACGGTAAGTCAACTATTTAATCGAATAATTCATCATTATCTACTCGAATATCGATTTCAAAATTATTCGAATTGTACCAATAATTGTTGATTGTTTTTATCTCTACATAATTTCATAAGAATATGTCACATCAATCTCATCCTGTACGAATAAATTCTTATTCGGATAAAATTTTATCTAGATAAATTTTCATTCTACCATAATTATGCAACAATTGTTGAGTGTTTTTATTTCTACGTAATTTTATTAAAATATTTCAGATCAATTTGATCCTGTGCGAATAAATTCTTATTCGGATTAATTTTTATCTAGATAAATTTTCATTCTACCATGATTACACCAATCATCGTTGAGTGTTTTTATTTCTACGTAATTTTATTAGAATATTTCAGATCAATTTCATCCGGTACGAATAAATTCTTATTCGGATAAAGTTTTATCTAGATAAATTTTCATTCTACCATAGTTATACCCACAATTGTTGAGTGTATTTATTTCTACATAATTTTATAAGAATATTTCAGATCAATTTCATCCGATACGAATAAATTCTTATTCGGATAAAGTTGTATCTAGATAAATTTTCATTCTACCATAGCTATGCCAACAATTGTTGAGTGTATTTATTTCTACATAATTTTATAAGAATATTTCAGATCAATTTCATCCGATACGAATAAATTCTTATTCGGATTAATTTTTATCTAGATAAATTTTCATTTTACCATAGTTATACCCACAATTGTTGAGTGTTATTTCTACATAATTTTATAAGAATATGTCACATGAATTTCATCCTGTACGAATGAATTCTTATTCGGATGAATCTTTATCTACATAAATTTTTCGATTGGATATTTATTCGATAGTGTCGAATAACATTTTATCCGTTAGTTTTTACAACTTATATCCGTCGTCCGAATAAAATTTTGTCGAACTCTGAATAAAATATATCACGCAACTAGTAAAAAACGCGCACACAGAACGACGAAAACCGAATGTTGCAACGTAACTAAATTGAATAAAAAAATATCGTAACTCCGTGGAAACTTTTAAACATTTTTTAAAAGCGTTCACGAACAACCCGTTTCACGAATACATGAAAATCCAATCCGTATTCTGGAAGGTTAATCGCTCGCCGTAACGGTTTCAATCGTGATCGTAAATAACAAATAACGATCGCGCAAAGTAGCCCGAAATCCGGCTAACAATTACACTTTAATCGGGTACCGGTAATGCGCAATCGGATTACATTTCGGGGAAATCTGTCCGGTCCGAAACACACGGGGAAATCTTTGATGGAAACGCGGCGGCAGTCAGCGAGCCGCGAAACCGCCGCGCCGATCCGATCCGATCCGATCCGTTCGATCTCACGGAATTTCCGCAGGTGTGCGTCCCGATTCCCAGCGTCCGGAATTCGCCAAGTTTCATGCTAAATCAAAGCGCCGATTCCGCCCCGCGCTTTCAACTTCTGCCGGATTTTCCGTTCCGAGAGCCCCGTTTTCCTTCGTCCGCGTTATCGTGTCCTCGGAATCTCCGTTCCGAAAGCAGTCCCCGATGGACATGGTGGAAACGTCCGAGGCATTCGATGGGTCCAACGGTGATTGATTCAATTAGTCGGCATTCGAGCGCCAACGTGGATTTTTTCCCGAGGGGCTGGAATCTCTTTCACCGTATCGCAGCGCCCGATTAAATTCCTAATTTACTGCCGGTGGGGACAGATAAGATTTGAATCTTCGGGCTCTCTCCTAATGCCGGTAGTTTTCGAGAGTATTTTTATCTATTTTTTGGGGAAAAAGTCTCGCGAGAGTAAATGTCTCTGACGCACAGCGTTCGAACGCTTATGCGAGTCGGCGGTAAATTAATAACCTCTGAACTAGTCCATTCTCGACCTAATACCTTCTTAAAAACGACAAGAAGGTGCATCGATTGGTGAAAAAGAAAAACAATTCAAGCAATCGTTATTTTTTTTATTAAATACAAAACTTTTTGTTGATTTTTTTTAGTGCAATTATCCTATAGGGTAGAGGACCCGATTACTGTGGAGATACCAATTATATTGATATTATTATATTAATCATTGCCTATATTAATTATACTCATTTTTAGAGCATAATGAATGTTAAAAAAGAGGTATTAAATGTTTTCCATTAAAATCAGTTTATTTATATATGTACAGTCAAACCTGTTTTTGTGCGGTAGATAGAGACCGCATGAAAGAAACCGCACAAAGAAAAATATTCAAAAACTTCATAAATAGCTGTAACAAATAATTTTTTACAACATCAGTACATAAGAAATCGCAGAGAAAAGGACCGCACAAAAACAGGTTTGACTGTATCTGTTATATATCTCTTTTTTAATACTCATTATGTTTTAAAAATAAGTCTAATATAGGGATTAATATAGGGATTAATATAGGGATTAATATAGGGATTAATATATTTAATATAGATGGCCGAAGCGTGGGGGACTAGCGCGGTGGTAGAAAGAGAAATTAGAGTGGGGGAATCAGTATCTTATAATGAAACTGAATTTCTTCCATCGCAGAATCCGCTTGTCACCTGAAAAACGGGAAAAGGTTATACCTGACGATGGAGAATACTTCGAATAAAATATCCAGTATTTTTCCTACTCAAACAAGGGACTTCTACTTAGCAAAAGAACGGCAAAAACTGATCACAAAGTGTGTAGTAACTTCGAAACACAATGGACCGTGGAGGTCCGACCACAATGAAAATCGAACTTCGTTCGTAGGTCGTTAAGATTCCGTATCTCGGCGCGCTTTTGACATTCCTCGAGTGCCCTCCGTGGGACGGCTGACCCCGTGAAAAGCCTTTGGCGGGTCTAAAAAAAATTCGATTCCCGAACCCCGCGGTCCCCCGTTTCTCATTCTTCGCGAAAAATTTCGTCCTCTTTTCGCCATCCGGTTACGACAGCCCCGGTCCCCCCGCGTACAATGGGGAAACACGAAAGAGGCATAAGAAAGTTTTCGCTGGTCAAAGCGCCGCTCCATTTCCGGTCGCCACAAAGCTCCGGCCTGCTCACTGCCGTGTCACCGTTGAATGGCGCCCCGCGTGTTCCCGCTGCTACCCAGCCACCGGGCTGTTTCGTCGCTAAGTTCGTTACCGCGTGAAAGCTCGGGCAGCAGCGTGTCCTCCGCGAGTGAAAAGATCTTGGAAGGGTGTGACGGATCAATGGCGGGTGTAGCTCGACAGTGTTTAACCCTTTACACTCGACTGTCACCTCTGAGAGGACCTCTGAGAGGACCTCTGAGAGGACTTTGTACTTTAACGAAACTCTTACCGATATATATAATTTAATTGTTTAATGTTGCTTCAACATGAAAGGTCATTAGCAACACGGTACATTTTCTTACAATATATTATACATATTTGTATCCTTGATATACTTGGCAAGACCGGCGATATACTCCTTGGAACTTAACAGAATGGATAAGGATCTAGGCAACTTAGCATTTTTCCTTTCATTCTCATATTTTTTGCATTCTATTATTAGGTGGTTCACGTTAATTGGTACTTTACATATATCGCAGATCGTATTTTCTTTCTTATTTAACAAACATGAATGGGTTATTTCTGAGTGCCTAATTCTGATTCTAGAAATTGAAGTTTGAATTTGACGATCTACTGGACTTGGAAATCTGTGCCACTCAAAATCCGCTCCTTCGTTATGATATTTTTGTATATAATTCCGTTTGTGAAATTTTTCTGATCGAAATGGGTCCAAACCAAAATGATGTTCGAATCCTTCGTATTCAACAGCATCTATGGACGATCCATAGATAACACTATTTGTTAATACCAAAAAATTTAACACTAAACCTACCGACATTTCATGTATACCTAATCCTATCATGAGCGGTCAAATGATCGTTTAAAAAAAAATATGTATCTTAACACTAGGTTCACGGAGCACTAAAAGTGACTATTTTACATTACTTTATAAGAATAACATGAATGTATCGATCAAAGTTTGTAGCCATTTTTTATATATGTACCCAAAGGAATCAATTTGTTAAATAATTGCTCATGGATGCATTTTTACAATCTCTATATTTGCAATTTAAAAATATTAGAATCGGTCATTTTGACGGGTCCCGTAAATCTAGTGCTAATATAGAAAATTTTTTCGGAAAGTAAACAATAAAGAAAGCTGTGAATATTGAAAAATGGGTTGTATGTATATTATAGGAAAAGTCGATAAGTTACATGGCGATACAGTAACGTTATATACAAGAAATTCGAAACGAAATTTCAAAAACGGTCATTCGACCGCGAGTGGTAGGTTTACTGTTAACGAATTTACTTCAGCATTGTCGGTAGATGACTGTTCTATTATCCTATTTTATAGTTCTATTGTATTAACCCTTTGCAGCCGGCGCTATTTTCATTCCAAAACTAAATTTTTCTTCCATCTTGGAATATTTTCATTTTATTCGTACGAAACTGATCCGATTTCCACATATAATATTTAAATGTTTAGTGATCTATCAAATACAAATTTTGTAATGTAACAAATATTTTGTAATATTTTTTGCAATTTCTTTGAAATAGTGCCACAATAATTTCTGGTGGTGCTTCAGAGTCACCACTCGAGTGCAAAGGGTTAAGGTTCCATTATATTGTGACTTAATTACATATGATCCAAATAGTGACGCGTTTGGAGTCATTCCGATCAGAAATATGTCACAAACATGTTGACAAAGGTTTCATTAAGAAATCGTTCGAACATTTTTGGTCCCTTTGGAAAACGCGAAGTACAGTAAAGTCGCGCTATAAGATGAACGGAGCTACACGATTTTAGTCAGTTGGCCTATCCCTCTAAATCGATCGGTCCCCAAATAACGAAAAATCAAAAGAGAAGAGACCGTAGAAACCCGGAAACAGATCGGCAGTGACAAGGCTTAATTTTACCAACCCAGTTCATAATTAACGCAACAACGTTAACGTTAATATCGCAGAGCGACTTGGCCAATTAGAAGGGCGTAAAAATTCTCTTTTCCGAGCGGGGTAAAGCGAAACGAAGTCGTTGGGGAAATTACGCCGGCAGAAAGGCCTCGTCCAACAAAGTTGCGAAAACAACGAGCGTAGGATGATGATACGTAGTAGGTATGTAGTACATTCATCTCGACGCAGACACGGGCTTGTCCGAGCGCACACGCGAAAGCGTTTATACGAACACATTGCGCGCGATTATAGCCGTGAGCTACAGCGCGTTAGAGGACGATGATCGCTTTGATCTGGCCGCGTTCTTCCCGACGGTTGTAAACCTGTGTGTATCGATCCCGTGAACGACTGCCTCTAAACGTTGTTGCCCCCCTCGCTAGAGCACGGAATTAAGACGGTCCTGAGGGTACGGGGGCCGCGCGCGCGCGACGCGTTAATAAATCCTTCACGCCTTCTATTAATTTCAAACGATATCCCATGGCGCGAAGAGTGGGACGAAGAGAAGGTGGAGCACGCGATTTAACGACAGCGATTCGTTGTCTAGATGCGCGGGCCCGGCTTATTAATGTGCCATTATACCACCTCCAGGGAGAATCATGCTCTCGGCATTATTTATCAACGGATCGCCGCGCCGATCCACGGCGCAAGAAGCAAAATTGAACCAACGAAAACGATTTTTATGGAATGAAATCGTTATCTGTGGTATTTATTAAGACGGAGTACCGTAGATTTCAATGAGAACATTTTTGCGCGGAGAAATCATTATCTGTGTATTTATTGAGGACAGAGTGCCATAGATTCCGAGAAGCAGCATATCACTTTACGTTTGTATTCGCTTCGGAAACGATTAATACTCTAATTCTGTTACTCTGTTACTTTATTACTCTAATTCTTATTTTATTCTTGCGTCAATTCTAAATATTAATCGGCAAATGGCAATTATTGAGTTGTCCCATAAGTTCGTACCGTTTAGTCTTGTAGCATTTAAATTCTAAAAATAAAATATGTAATCACCCTTTCGTTCCACAACCTCTTCTGACCTTTTTCGCAAAGACATCATACCGTCACTATAAAATTTCTGCGTTTTTTCATTAAAATACTTTTCAGTGGTGAATAATATAATCATATCCACGGCACGAACTGATGGGACGACCTGATATTTACTTTGGATTTCAATGACCTTGGAATATGTTGTCAAGGTCAACTGAACACCACTTCTCCCTACAAATATCACCTTGGCGCACGAGACCACTCGAGCTTCACTGTCTTTTTTTACGTGGATCGAAGAATAATATCTCCTCGTCGATATTCGTCACTGGACGTGTTTTGGACATATATCGAGTGGACACTGTATTTTCAAATCCTTTAAGAGTCAAATCCGCAATCTAACTGAGAAAATCAAAGGTGAAGTTTAGGCTTTTCACACTTAAACGAAGGGAGGGGTAGAGATCAGAAATTTTACAGTATAATATTTTAGGCAAAAATTACTAAAACCGTGATGTGAATTACGACAAATAGTATCGTTTGTAGGCCGTTTAAAATCGTCGCGGTCTTCATTCCACTTTTCTGTTTGGCGTTTCCCGCAGCGTTTCCGGTTCTCGAACGAGAGAAACAACGGTACCGGTCGGAGGGGTGTATTCTTCAGGGGCCACCCCCGCTCGGTACCAATGGGGAACGTGTCGGAATTTCAGGGTGTATTGTTCGTGACTTGGTAGGTTGCCAGTCGCGAGTTCTCGGCACGGGAGCCGCAGCCGGTGCCACGGCCCTCACCCCCCTGATCTCCTTATTAATGAGCTATCCATTTCCGCCGGTGATTTACCGTTTCCTTTTGTAACGGCAACCCTCTTTCGGTGGAGCCGGTATGCTGTACCATGAGTCTTCGCGCGACCCGTTACTGTCGCGGGCCGTCGTCGGCGAAATTTTATTTTATTCGATCACCTGTCCCCCCGGTGCCGAAAAACCCTTCGCCCTAAAACGTCGCGTCGCTCCACCCGAAGACCTCGAATTCGGCCAGCAACATTTCAGGAATCTTCGAAAATAATTTACGTAACCTCTCCGGTCGACGTATCAGCTGGTCGGAATCTCGGTTACAGATAACCTGATTGGATCGGTTCCAGAAAAGATCAAATTCGAAATTCTAGACCACACCACGCGACGACGAGTTATCGAGACCTTGGATCCTACGGTTCTTGGTATTGTCCGTGTTCTGTAGAAATTAAAAACATTTAGGGGCACGTTGGTCTCTCGAGATATAATGTTCGCTGGCCTTAGATTTATTGCTAAATTTTGTAACTTGTAGCGGCCAGCTGCATATAATAAAGTTGACACGTGCAATGCAGATGCCGGAGAGGTTTTAGGACTCGGGCGACAATTGAAGCTATTTTTGAGGAAACCGTCAGGTAGAGTGATTAAGACGCCCTCTAGGGTTGCAATTAGATTTTATTAGCGACAGCCTCGATAGCCCTCGCAAAGAGTCATAAAAAACTAATTTCTAACGGCCCAAGCCAAGGTACGGGAACCCCGCGAAGGCAAAGGGCTCGTTACCTGACGATGCACACTACATAATCTTTGAGATTGTAGAAGCGTGGAATTGGGGAAAAAAGATCTTTTTTTAAATTAAATTCCAATTAAAAAATAGATTTCATACCAATTTAAATTAATTTTTAGATTAAATTCAAATTTTTATTCGTGGGGACGAAGCAGTTCCCCGAATACATTTACATTTTAACGCATTGCTCGTCGGGAGCCTGCTCGTTTCGACCCCAACGACTGCACTGTGTACAAAAAAATCTTTCAAAAAGTAATCCCGAATGAAACGATTGGATTGCGTCCCCGAGGGTGGCTTGTTGGTGCATAATTTTTAAATTGTCACTGTTGTTCAACAATTTTTCAAGAAATGCTCGGCTGTGAATTATGAACGCTTGGGATCTATTAAACAAGCTCCCGGTAAATAGTACGTTAATAATTTGAAAAAAAAACATATTGTAACTGTTAACTTTTCGAGCTAGTTAATAACAACGGTATTTCTACCATCAAGGCTAGAATTGCACTGTAGCATTCGTTTCTCCTGAACAATTGGCTAGCAATTTTTCAACAAGTTCGCTTTCAATGCTTTCGATATATCGGCAAGCGCGCGGAAGCTTCCATCAACAAAATCCGATGATCCCTTGACGGGACGCAATTTCGTCCGTTAAATAATTAATTCTTCAGCCAGTGTCTCTCAGGAGCGAGAGAGGCTCGCCCAACGTTTCAATCGTGGATCCCGCGGATTAACGTATGATTTCAGCTCGTGCATATTAAAACACAGGAAACCGGTAAATAAAGGATGAGCGAAGAGGGGGTTGAAGAGGAGGCGGTAATCATTCCAGAGTTTGTACTTATTAGCGCATCCGCGTATCGGTGAAAACGTACGATCTCCGTGCGAGCGCGGTAGCGAAACGTATCCTGCGGAATTATGCAACGAATACATTTTTTATTCATTTTCAAGCGGTTCCGGGCGTGTCTCGTCGAGCCACCAGGGGCGGTGGGGGGAGGTCCGCGCGGAATGATTAAAAACCAGGTCACAGGACTGCATGCTTTTTTTTATTTATTCTGTCGCGCAGCCAAAAAAGAGAACGATTAATAAATGGGGGAATATAGTGATCCCCGAATACGAGGCTAAATCGTATTTCTCTGCAGAGTGTGACGGATTGCTAATTTATTGCCTAAGTGGATCTGTATTAATATTAATCGGATTTTGTATCGTACAGCAGCATAATTGTTCTTATCCGATAAGACTAAGTGAAAGTTTCAGTAGACATGTCTTGTACTCGATCTGCGTCATGAGCTATAGCGAATGTCACCAGATGAGGGGAGGGAGCACGAATTGAGGGGAAAACGATTACCCTATGTCTGAACTCGTCACGTGACCCGGCCGCGGCGGAAGCGTGGGGAGTAGCGCGGTAGAAGGGGGAATTAGAGTGGGGGAACAATACTCGATATATGTCCTTACGCGGGTCTACCCAGGGACATATATCGACCAGGGGATACTATTGTTTGATACACTGCCGATCATAGAAAAGGACAGCGAAGCTCGAGTGGCTTCTCGATACATCTCTACGATGCACGTCCAAAAGACGGGTCTGGCAGGGACAATTATCGGCTAGAAGATTACGTATTATGTTTATACTCCTCGGCGACCAAGGCCACTCGAGCTTCGCAGCCCTCAATAGAGTATACCCCGCAGTGGAAATAGTTCCGGGACTTTTATCGGCTAGGCATTTGCGACATATATAGAGTAAACGCTGTGTTCCGTTTCGGAGAATTTCTGCGTTATATAAATGACGTTACGCGAGACTCGGATCTGATAGAAACAACAGGGTTGTGTTTCAATCTTTTCCCCAAGTCATTTTAAGTTTTTTTTTTATTATATAAATATGGCGTGATAAACAGGAATTTGTTCTTATATAATTCAAGTAATTCGTATACTTGAACATAAAATAAATGATAGTACATACATACATGTGAGATTATATAAATTAGAAGCAATGCATAGATTTTATTGTACACCCAACGCTGAAATATTTTGCGTAAACCAATTATTAGTGACTTTAGCATTGCCGAGACAGCATTCGGAAGGTAAAAAATTGCATAAAATGGAAAGATAAAAATCGGAACATTTCAGTCTAAAAATCTGCGTTATAAGAAAGTAGTTACCTAATCGTTTCAAGAATGTGTTATATCGAAACTGCGTTGTTTACGTACCGCGTTACACAAGAGTTGTCAGTATCTATCAAATCATACTTTATTTGTTGTCTAAATCATTCATTATAAGACACGCACTACGAAATGAACAAAAACTTCTTGTTACGTAACGCCTACCCAAATGCTATGGGATCAGATACCTATACACTTATGCGAACGAGTTGAGCTGATTATTCTTACACAAATAAGAGTAAACAAGATAAATACTTTCTGAAAAGAAGAAAAAAGGCACTTTTTAAAGTTTCATAATAGGCTCAGATAAAAATGTTAAAAATAATAATATAATTTATCATTTATTATAATTATTATGGTCCTAAATTATCTGATACTTTCTTCGGTCACTTTCGTCACAATAGTTAGGGTAATTCAGCGAATCGCTCACTGTTTAACAAAATGAGTTCATAAAAATTAAACTGCAAGCCATTAGAACCCAATTTTCTGCGTGAATAGTTCCCACAAATAATTATTTAAAGATTCTTTGAACGTGTTTACAAATTGAAATGTAAATATTCCTCGCAAAGTGACGAAATTCAAATTTTTATATTTCCCAAGCGTTCGTTTCAGACTGTAGCACAATTATCGAAACACTTCCCCGCGTCGCTCCTAATTATTCCCGCGCAGATACTTTGGTCGGTCCTCCATCCCCCCGTTGCAGCCCTGCGAATTTAATGAACCGAAAAGCGGCGAGAGGATTCGCGAGGCGCGCACGTAAAACTTTCGAAACGGAAATAATTATCCTTTCATTTATTCCCCGACACGTATCCCCGGAGCTCTAAAACAAAATGTTTAGCGAAGTTACTCGTTCGGAGCACGTCGCACAATGTCGGATCGCCAATCCGGCCGAACAAAAATCGTTTCGGTGCTTGACTATCCTAAAATATTTCAATTACTGTTGCAAGTTACTAAAAAAAATTCGGAAGACCCTTAAACACGTTTATTTCACGAAGTCCAATAACTTTGGTATTGACCCTTTACCATAACGCAAACTATAACCGTCAAATATTGTCAGAACTATGTTCTGGAATGTAAGAAATTAACAAGGAGGACAGCCATTATAAAAATGTCACTCAGGAAATTGAACAACGATTTGCGAATACTAATTTCCACAGATATGCAACTCGAGTGTTCATTCACTCTGTAATAAAAACTGTTTTTCTTCCTCTGAGAATTTACGAACGACAAAGAAGATCTGCGCAAGAGGTTAAATTTGTTACTTTCCGAAATAGTAATCCAGAAGTAACTAGCCTACATTCGAATAATGAAACGATACAACCTCGCAGTTCGCTGGAGTTATTCCGGTCCCTGTTGACCGCTAACGCGGTCAGCGCGTTCATCTCCGGCGTTAACATCAAACTGGTAACCGCGAGAGAGCTCACGCAGAACAGGAGTACAGTCTTTACTCGATATATGTCCCAAATAACTACCTGATAAAATCCCAGAACTATCCCCACTGCTGCGGGAGAAACCCCAAAGCTCGAATGGCCAGTATAAACATAAACATAAACATAATACATAGTCTTCTAGCCGATAATTGTCCCTGCCAGGCCCGTGATTTGGACATGCATCGTGTAGACACGTATGTTTACGCTTCTCGGCGACCAAGGCCACTCAAGCCGTCCTTTTCTAGCAGTATATCAAAGAATACAGTGAATTCTCGATATATGTCAACGACACGGATCTTGCCAGCGACATATATCGTTCAGAAGACATATCCCGAGCCGTGTTATGCTTCTCGAGCTTCATGGCCCCTCAAGGGTATAC
Organism: Halictus rubicundus; assembly: GCF_050948215.1. NCBI lineage: Eukaryota > Metazoa > Arthropoda > Insecta > Hymenoptera > Halictidae > Halictus > Halictus rubicundus. Next base: position 5,089,924 of record NC_135166.1, read on the forward strand.
CTCGTGGTAGTGGTGATAATTCCGCAACGTTCATCATCTAGGACTTGAGGACATGCAGTGAATTCTCGTTACGAGTCAGTGCTAACCTTACGATTTAGAGTCAGTGCTAACCTTACGATTTAGAGTCAGTGCTAACCTTACGATTTAGAGTCAGTGCTAACCTTACGATTTAGAGTCAGTGCTAACCTTACGATTTAGAGTCAGGGCTAACCTTACGATTTAGAGTCAGTGCTAACCTTACGATTTAGAGTCAGTGCTAACCTTACGATTTAGAGTCAGTGCTAACCTTACGATTTAGAGTCAGGGCTAACCTTACGATTTAGAGTCAGTGCTAACCTTACGATTTAGAGTCAGTGCGAACCTTACGATTTAGAGTCAGTGCGAACCTTACGATTTAGAGTCAGTGCTAACCTTACGATTTAGAGTCAGTGCTAACCTTACGATTTAGAGTCAGTGCTAACCTTACGATTTAGAGTCAGTGCTAACCTTACGATTTAGAGTCAGTGCTAACCTTACGATTTAGAGTCAGTGCTAACCTTACGATTTAGAGTCAGTGCTAACCTTACGATTTAGAGTCAGTGCTAACCTTACGATTTAGAGTCAGTGCTAACCTTACGATTTAGAGTCAGTGCTAACCTTACGATTTAGAGTCAGTGCTAACCTTACGATTTAGAGTCAGTGCTAACCTTACGATTTAGAGTCAGGGCTAACCTTACGATTTAGAGTCAGTGCGAACCTTACGATTTAGAGTCAGTGCGAACCTTACGATTTAGAGTCAGTGCGAACCTTACGATTTAGAGTCAGTGCTAACCTTACGATTTAGAGTCAGGGCTAACCTTACGATTTAGAGTCAGTGCTAACCTTACGATTTAGAGTCAGTGCGAACCTTACGATTTAGAGTCAGTGCGAACCTTACGATTTAGAGTCAGTGCTAACCTTACGATTTAGAGTCAGTGCTAACCTTACGATTTAGAGTCAGTGCTAACCTTACGATTTAGAGTCAGTGCTAACCTTACGATTTAGAGTCAGTGCTAACCTTACGATTTAGAGTCAGTGCTAACCTTACGATTTAGAGTCAGTGCTAACCTTACGATTTAGAGTCAGTGCTAACCTTACGATTTAGAGTCAGTGCTAACCTTACGATTTAGAGTCAGTGCTAACCTTACGATTTAGAGTCAGTGCTAACCTTACGATTTAGAGTCAGTGCTAACCTTACGATTTAGAGTCAGGGCTAACCTTACGATTTAGAGTCAGTGCGAACCTTACGATTTAGAGTCAGTGCGAACCTTACGATTTAGAGTCAGTGCGAACCTTACGATTTAGAGTCAGTGCTAACCTTACGATTTAGAGTCAGTGCTAACCTTACGATTTAGAGTCAGTGCTAACCTTACGATTTAGAGTCAGTGCTAACCTTACGATTTAGAGTCAGTGCTAACCTTACGATTTAGAGTCAGTGCTAACCTTACGATTTAGAGTCAGTGCTAACCTTACGATTTAAAGTCAGTGGAACTACCCACCTCACCGCGGTGAGGGGCTGAACATACGTGCAACATTGTATCGGAGAAAGACATTTCCTCAGTCTTGTTGTCACTATCGGTTAGTAGTCATAGGCTTATGACTTATAAAGGGATGTGACTCTCACATTTCGTGTAAGAGTCAGTCGCCATAACCGTGCAACTGACTCTTAACGAGAATTCCCTGTATATAGAGAAATCACTGTATTATCTTCTGGGCGATATATGTCCCTGGGTAGACCCCCGTTATGGACAATTATCGAGAAAACACTGTATCACGAAATTACGGGTTTGAACGGTGAGTCGTTGTCCTCTCGGTCTCTCTTCCGATCGCTTTCCTCAAGTAGCGTGCTAGATGACACGCGGTCCGTGCGAGGACACGCGGGGGCGAGCCATCGATCAATCCCGCGGCCGTATCGACCTCTCAGAAACAACGATATCCGATCCGGCGACGAACAATAGCGAGACGAGCGCGCGTCTATGGAATTGTCTCGTGGCTTTAACACGAGTCGAGCCGCGCCGCGCCGCGCGCGCACGCTCCGGTTCCCGGATAATTAATTCCGTCCCGTCGTGTTTCCCGACGCCGTTCGTTCGTCTTCTCTGCCTCCTCGATCCCGACCCTTCCACCACGCCACCCCGTTACTAATTAATTGACTACTCGTTACGCCGCGCCTCTGGAATCTAACACCGCTCTCGTCGCAACGGTACAAATCGCGACCAAACGCGATTCGTCTCTTTCGAATCTCCTTTGTTCGATCCGGCTTCTTCCACGATCTTACCGACAACGGACGATCCCGGAGTGACGTCACCGGATCTCTGCGAGGACGTAGATCTTCCAAAAATATGCATGTTCTCTTTCAACGGCCATCGTTCGTATCCAAGGGGTGAAAACAGCCCTTAACACGTTAAGTTCCCAGAGATTCTTACAAACTCAGAGTAATTTAATTAACCCTTTGCGCTCGAGTGGTGACTCTGAAGCCACTAGAAATTGTCGTGGCATTATTTCAAATAAATTACAAAAAATATTGCAAAATATTTGTTAGATTACAAAATTTGTATTCAATAGATTACTGAACATTCAAATATTATACGTGGAAATCAGTTTCGAATGAATAAAATGAAAATATTCTAAGACGGAAGAAAAATTTAGAATTAAAATAGCGCCGAGTGGAAAGGGTTAATAAAAGCGAAACTAGAAATTTTAAATGTATACTGGGGATACTGTTTTGACCCTTTTGAATTCTAAAGATCTTAACAGTAAACCTACCATGGTCAAAATGACCGGTTTTATACTATACAATTATTGTAAAAATTCATTTATGGAAAATAGTGGAATAAATTTCCTTGTCCAAGCATTCATTATATTGCAAATTACGGACAATCTTAATTTTAGGGTTGCCATTTTTATAAGACAATATTTACCAGATACTGTTAACGCTTGGTAGGTTTAGTGTTAATACAATTCGGTTTATCCGCATATGTCACAATAAAAATCGGTTTATCCGCATATGTCACAATAAAAATCGGTTTATCCGCATATGTCACAATAAAAATCGGTTTATCCGCATATGTCACCATAAAAATGAATGTCTAAACCGAATAAAAAATCACTGTCACTCACACGTGACTGACGTGGCAGTTAAAGCATGGGATCAGAAACATATTCGGTCGAATATCTCGGGAACTGGTGAAGCTAGAAGGGCAATGTTATTTATTTCTTACAAAGGGGTGCCCACCCCACAAGGGTGACAATCCAGAAAAAGGGCTCCTTACCGATTTTGATGAGCTTCGGATATGTCATCCGGGGTGTGACATTCTGAACACCATATTTGTGAGAAACTGTTAGGTGCAAAAATTGTCATTAACCCTTCGCACTCGAAGCTATTTTAACTCCAAAACAAAACATTTCTTCCAGCCTAGAAAATTATCCTTCTGTATATATTTTTTTCGTGTTATACATACGAAAATGGCGCAATTTATTCGTGCAATACCGAAATGTTTAGTAATTTATTAAATACACACAAATTGAATAATGTGAAAAATATTTTGAATAATGATACAGCAATTTTTAGTGGCGCCTTACAGTCGCCATTAGAGTGCTAAGGGTTAAGATCGGAGAGGAGTAGAAATTTCGACTTTTGGCCAGGTTTCGGAGGAAAATGGCCCACTACGCGTTGAATCGCAGAAAATAATTTCACTCGGGGTCAATCCGGTGCCGATAACGATTACCTCGCCGCGCTTCAATTTCGTGACAGTGAATGGCGGCGGGGAAGGGGAAGGGGAGGGGAGGGGAGGGGAGGACGGCAAAGAGAAACAAGAAGAGGGAGAAGAGGATTTATTCCGCGTGCCCGCGAGATGGGAACAAACCTAGCGTGGGCGGACAAAAGAAACCGAGCCAGAAACCGGGATGGAAACGGCTCTCGCATTCGAGGCAACGTCCCTCGTGTATCTGACACGTGTTTTAACGCGTATCGTTCGACGGGGTTCCCTGGCATCTGGGTCACGCTGTCCGACCGTTTTCCAAAGTCCTTCGCGCTCTGCAGTGCGGCGTTTTTACGGCCACTGCGGTAGAGTCCTCCCCAGGATCGGCGACGCTAAGCGGTAATTTTTATTCCTCGCTCGACCAACGGACCCGGAAACAGGGAAAAAGAGGGAGGGGGCGGGGCGGGGGCGAGGAGAGTTGGTAAATTGTAAAACAAACCGTCGTTGAATGGGCCAGGAATGATTTCTCCCCGCTGACTTCCACGGTGAAAAGCTGAAAAATTTCAGCCGGCACTCGGCCGGACAAAGGGTTGCGGGAACGAAAGAGGGTGGCGAGACAATTTATTGCGTTTTCTAAGGGAAGCCGGGCTTTGTCCGGTGCTCCGCTCTCGTTTCTTATTCTATCGGATACCCCAGAGAGCTCTGTAAAACCCCTCCTTTTTTTTTAATTATTTCGAGTTACTGTACTCTCTCTCTCTCTCTCTCTCTCTCTCTCTCTCTCTCTCTCTCTCTCTCTCTCTCTCTCTCTCTGTCCGTTTCGAAGCACACCGGTCCAGACCGGTAGCCTAACCGTGCAGATCGGTGGACGCGTTTCTGCGGACGTCTTCTTCTTGTTTCTACTATCCACTTCCATTCGTTCACTTATTATCCGTTTATCTCTTTTGTTTCGTCCTTGCAATTTGCCTGACGACGCGACGTGACACAAAATTCATTTCTTAGTTATACTTTATTCATTATAAACGTACCAGTCTTGGGAGTTTCCTGATCCGTGTTATTTTAGCGTTATTTGTTTGTTAGAATAGAAAGCTACGAATCTTCAGTTCGTTACAATACAGTCTTTCCTCGATACATGTCCACAACATGGGTCTACCCAGAGACGTATATCGTCCAGGAGATACTATTTTTTGATCCACGTCGAACTTAGAAAAGGGATAGCGAAGCTCTAGAGACCTCGGTCGACCAGGGACACTGCTGGAACCATATTTAACATTTGTCCTACACGATACATGTCCATAACATGGGTCTACCCAGAGACGTATATCGTCCAGGAGATACTATTTTTTGATCCACGTCGAACTTAGAAAAGGGATAGCGAAGCTCTAGAGACCTCGGTCGACCAGGGACACTGCTGGAACCGTATTTAACATTTGTCCTACACGATACTTGTCCACAACATGGGTCTACCCAGAGACATATATCGTCCAGGAGATACTATCTTTTGATCCACGTCGATCTTAGAAAAGGATAGCGAGGCTCTAGAGACCTCGGTCGCCCGGGAACACTGCTGGAACCGTATTTAACATTTGTCCTACACGATACATGTCCATAACATGGGTCTACCCAGAGACGTATATCGTCCAGGAGATACTATTTTTTGATCCACGTCGAACTTAGAAAAGGATAGCGAGGCTCTAGAGACCTCGGTCGCCCAGAAACACTGCTGGAACCGTATTTAACATTTGTCCTACACGATACATGTCCAAAACGCGGATCTGCCCGGGACAAGTAGTCTGGGAGATTGTTATTGAAGAAGGTAGAAAGGGACAGCGAAGTGGTCTCGGTCGCTGAGGAGTGTTATCAGAAAAATTCCACAAATATTTTAGTGAAAGTCTTATAAATAAAGAAGTTTTGTTATTGGCTTTAGTAGTGGTCTCCTGGACTCACACCGATATACCCGACCTGTTTTGTTTACACTCCTCGGCTACCGAGGTCAATCGAGCGTGTACTGGGACTTTTATCGGTCATATATTTGAGACATATATCGAGAAAAGGCTGTAATTTATTAGTCAGAAACGAGGTCTATATCATACATTTTTATTTAGTCAACTACCGTACCGCATCAGGTGTTAACAAAAATAAAACTTGTTTTAAAGTATCTCATGAAAGATGAAAATAAGAATAGAATTTCTTTGTGATTACTGTCCGACATTTTCCAATATGGAGAATTGTGTAGAATTAGATGAAGGAACACGTTACTGCTTCGAATAGAACACGGTAAATACTAACAATTCATCTCTTGAAATGATTTCGTACGTTCGACGTCTAGTTTTCGCAAATAGAATCCAACAATGATTGATCGCTGTGACAAAATGGCTATAAACCCGACCGGGAAGGTTTAAAACGTTCAAGGATTCGCGACAGTTTCGAGAGAGCTTCAAAAATATCGTATTATCGGCGGATACGTGCAGGATCGATTTTTCGGTTACTCGGCCATTCTGCGTCCCCCGATCCGCTTTGAACCGACCGTTCAATTCCGTCTCCGACCATCATTTTTATTCATCGTTCCTCTTTAGAATGAAAATCATCCCCGTTCCGCGCGTCCCGTCTTCCGACGAAACACTCGCACGGATTACCGGGGCTCCGACGTTGCATATGCATGCAGCCTGGAATTAAGAAATGTTGCTTGAACCTGCATCCACCGACTCGTTGTACATAAAAAATTAAAAAATAATTCGTCAATATATAATTCAATAATTTCTGGTTAATCACGTCTTCTTTAGAATCGTTTACGCTCCGTTCTGCTTTACCGCGCCGTGGAAGAGTGCATTCACTAAAAACCTGGATCGAAACTTGTCAAAAACAGTAAAAACTTTAAACACGCATCACTTCTGAACCAGTGAATTCCTAACATTGAAACTTGGATTTTTGGCATTTCCTCGACAAGATGTTCAGATTTATATATAAAAAAGTTAAAAATTTCTGGTTTGCCAACGTGAAGTTCTGCCAGCAATGGTACAGAGAAGTCCTGAGAGACCAGTAAAACCGTCAAATTTTGTGCTCGTTACCGTCGCGGAGGGAATCGAGAATGTCCGGTTTCTTTTTCGTCGCAGGTCGAACAATCGGCACGCAACAGTTTAATTAAACTGCTGGTTGCGATCGAAGTATCGGCAGAGAGGGCGGTCGGCATCGTCCGGGAAAAGGAACCACTGGGTTAAGGGGTTAAATCGGCGCTCGCAGCCCCGAAAGTGGCCCGACCTGGAAACCGGACGACCCACACCCCCTCGCTGCCGAGTTCGAACGGAGACATTGGCGGCGAAATAACGTGTTCGGCGCGATCCTGATAGCGATTTCTACTCGACGGCTATCGAAAAAGTCAGGATATTAGACGCGTCCTCTACGGCGCGGCAGGCGTACGACCTCGCGACGAAGTGGACGTGCGATTCCGATGGACTTCCGGTTGTAAAATGGGCCGGGATCGATCGGCGAAGGTCGAGTGACCCGAATAACACGCGGCCGATTGAATCTGCGCGGCGATTATTTATTTAGACGGCTCGGATGGTTAATCTTCTCGACGACGATCGAAAATTCATTTTCGTAACATTGTAAATTGGAAGAAAATCGATAACCTTGTGACCGATGCTTAAAGTCTGCAGAAGATCACATCTGTCACCAAGAGGTCGTACGGTGCCATTTTAATTCATGGTTATGAATGGACTGCGGATTTTATGGATTTATCACAAAAATGAGTAGGTGCAATTTGAAACAGTAAAAACATTAGAAGATTTAAAAAATACTGTTGTATTATTTCCAATCTATTAAACACAAGATTTAAGAGAGAAAATAAATTTCTATTTCACTCCAGTCTGTTGCAATTCAGACAGAAAATTTTTATTTTGCATAAACATCCGTTATGAGAAATCGGAAGATGCAGTCCAAGGGACTGTGCTACCCTAAGCCTAATAAAATTGGCGTAAATCTAACATATTTTTTTCGCATATAAAGACACTGTAGAGAAGCAGATTTTTTTAGGGTGCAAAAGAAAAGACAGCACAAAGGTGCTACATGCGTTCATTCTTGCATTGTTTAATCCTTGCACGCGTACAAAATTTGTTGGTTTCAAGTATGAAATTTTTGATAAAATTTTACTGTTCATGAAAAAAGATTGTTGTATACAACAGGAACATAGGGGGGAAAGAATTGTTTCATTTTGAGCAACAAAATGTTAACTCTTGCCAGCTTCTCGAGGCAAGACAGATGGAAGATGAAGACAGAGGGTTGGCGAACGAGACGAGGAAGGGCGAAGGGCGAACGAAACGATCCAGGGGAGATACGGCTAGGCAATGATCGATTTTAATTTTCGTCCCACCCGGGAAATAAATTGAAATTGTTTGTGCCAGTGCCGGGGACCCCGGCGACCTTCCACACAGTGAAATCAGCGTGCGTTCCTCGCTAGACGAATCTCGCACGATGTCTTTTTAAACGGGGGTAGCTCCATTGTAGCAGACAAAGAGTCGCATTACATCTCCGTACGAAGAATTCGTGAGAATTCTGTTCCTATTGGAGATGGTACAGAACATTGTCTTCGGAGAGGTTCTACACCGTTGAACGCATCTGTTGTGACAGATTACTTTGGATTGAAGCAAACTGTTCACATTTTGAATCGACTCGGTTCGATTGCTTTAATAAACCTGAAAATATCCCATTACGCAGCATTCACAGTGAATTTATATTCTTACTCCTTGTTAACGTTTATGACCTTGAATGACCTTGAATGACTATATCGTTGAAATTATCTCGAGAAAGGCTACAATCGTAGGAGTTCAAAAATACGTGGTTCCATTAAAAAAAATCAGAGATGACCTTCATATCTCCTTGACGTCTCCACCTATCAAAAAAATAGTAACATCGGATAATCAGCCCCTCGATACCAAATAATTTTGTCCTGATGCGTTTTTTCCTGTCACCAATAGTAACCAAGTTATTCTGGTGGCCGGTTTTAAGAGCCTCACCCTGTATATTAATAAAGACTATAGCCGGGTTTGGGGGTTAAATCTGCCCTGAAAGGTATTGTATTGTAAGGGTAGTTATAGAAGAAATTCGAAAATCCAGTTTTTGGCCCATTTTCCCCATTTAATGACAATTTAAAATTCTGAAAAAAATCTGACACATTTCGGATAGCAAACCACAAACATTTTGAATCGCTTTCAGATTTTTCCGTTGCGAACTCTGGTTGTAAAAATCGAAAAACACGAAAAAAATCGAAAAAATACAGATTTCATACGGAAATCGAAGAGACACTAGAACAGAATTAATTTAGCAATGAGATATTGTCCTAAGAATTATACTCAATTTTTTTCAAATACCTGCGTTTGGTGCGTCATGGTAGGAAAAAATAGAAACCACTTTTTCGGCGTTTTTTCCGTGAAAAGTTACAATTATCATAAAAATATAAATATTTTCCTTTCTATACTCGACGTAAAAATGTCGAGTCCACAGTTTCTCTTGGTATGAAAAATAGCTTGAACCTGGTGGGGGAAGTAACCTTGAAATACTTCCGGACCGTTAACCCTTAGCACTCGAATGGCGACCGTAAGGCGCCATTAAAAATGCCTGTATCATTATTCAAAATATTTTTTACATTATTAAATTTATTTGTATTTCATAAATTACTAAACATTTCAGTACTGTACGAGTAAATTGCACCATTTTCATATGTGTAGCATTAAAAAATATATATAGAAGGGAAATATTCTAGGTCGGAAAAAATGTTTCGTTTCGGAGTCAAAATGGCTGCAAAGGGTTAAGGGTTGAATGTTGTGTTTCAGGTAGTTTTCGGTGACGTGAATCACGATGTGTGGAAAGATCACGTTTGAACGTGGTTTTATCAAACTGAGCGGTTGGGACTGGTTCCGTCATCAGTCGTGTGTCTCTTATGGAAGGATCCAGCGTTGAGAACCGCTGTCCGTTCTCGTGGCGGATCAGTTTCCAGCTAGACAGAGTCGAGCCTCTCGGGATACGGGAAATTGTTTCATAAATCACGTCTTACCTTCGCGCAGCCTAGCCCCGTGCTCTGTATAGACCTCGTTACTTCGCCGATGCATCCCGGTGCATCGCAGCCCCCTCGCAGGCCGGGCCCATGCGCCGGCCATCAACATCCCCACTCCCTCCCCCCCGGAACCTTTCAAAGGATTCTTCTTCGTTGCCCGTCCAACGGAGATGATAACGACCAACCCGGCGAAGTGTTGGACAATGGGCTCGCATAATACGCGAACGTCCTCCCGGCGAGTGCACACTCTCTCCCCTCCCCTCCCCTCCCCTCCCGTGACGAGTTGCAGTGGGAGGACGCGTCCAGATTGGAAAAATTTCCTGTATCGCTCTTTGATCGGATTTTTGCAAAGGAGACGCTACGGTGCGCCAGGATCTCCTCTCTGCTCAGTGTTCTATTATCGTTGCGAGGCTCTCACGTTGTCGCAGAGTATGCACTCAGATGCAGCGACGGATCGAGAGAGATCAGGTTCGAAATCTCCTCTGTGGTATCCTTTGATCCGAGTCCGCAGCGACTTTGTCATTGAAATATCCTTGGTTTCTGCACTTTGTTCTCGACACTTTGTATTCTTCGAAAATCTGGTTACACTTGTGAACACATTTTTGCGTTCACCCCTTAACCAGCATCGACGTATTTTTTCTCGCTGCGAAGGCTCTGACTTCTTATGCTTACCACCGAGAAATAATTTTATCAACCGGTTTGAACGTTGGCTGAATAAGAAGTAAGCGTCTTCGATGTCAAGAAGATGTTTGTTTATTATTTATTAGTTCCAAGTAAAGTACATACAATTTTACGTTTGTTGGACATTTTGTGTTTACATTGACTGCAAGCTATTGCCCGTTTACTTACTGTGTTTTTCAACGTGTATATCTTTTGCAAAAACTGCAGACGATTGCAATTTTACTTATTGTTAGTTCGTTACACTTTTCTTGTTTCGACACTGCGTCCTCATTATACAAAGAGTAGTGGGGATAGTTCAGGGACTTTTATCGGCTAGATATTCGGGACATATATCGAGAGAAGGGTGTATACTTCTTTTAAGAATTCTAAATTCAATTGCCACTAAAATAAAATGTTCGCAAGAATTTATAATCAAATTCTGGACGACAATTTCCATTTCTGATACTGTTTTTGGCGTTATTTTTTAAAGATTAATTCAGACTACGAACGCATAAACTTTGAAAATCAAACAACGGCTCTTCAGTGTTGCTGTAGCTCGGTGTACCTACATTCAAATGCAATAATAGCTAATGTTAGTGTCGCGTGTTCCTTTTTTTGGTCTCGATAGAGTTTTGGACTTCGTTCCAGTTTTTCTCCTAATGCTGTCGCTGTCACTTTCCGCGGGTCCGGACACATTCGAGTCGTTGAATGAAATTGATTCTAGAGCAAAATTATCAGGCGACGACGAAAATAATGTTTTAGAGGCATAGTTTTACCAACGCTCCTCGCCACGGGAACAGGGATAGACGTACGAGAGTTTCTCTTCCAATAACTGTTTCTATTTCCAGCGGAACGGTGGCCGCAACTTTTTCGCGGCTCCATTTATTTCGAAATCGCTCAGTGTCAAGCTATTTCCTGCGCGGAACGAAATTTACGCCAGGGAAAATGGAGTTCGCGGGACGACGTTGAAAATTTGCCGACCCCTGTCGAGTCGTCCGACGAGCGACGACGAGAAAGTCATTTCTCGATAAGGGTGCGCCCGCTCGTTCGAATTTCCCGCCGTCTGACACAGACCAATGTTCCTCGAGAAGCAATTATTCAATTTCTGATACCGTACAAAGGCGATTCACCTAAGTGTACCACCCAAATTGCATACAAACTGTTTGGTATATACAATCAATAGTAGCGTTCAACTAATTTTTTTTCTATTTTGCTTTTTCACCGAGGTACAAAGGTCACCTTGAGTTCCTTTATCGTAAAAGGTGCATTGGAAAATTAAATATTGAATAAAAAATCAACAGAGCTGTATACTTGATTTTTTTATGAATATCACTGAGAGGGTTGTTTCTAAAAATCACACCCAAGAAATAAACTATTTTTGTCCAAGGGCAAATAATTATTTTCTCAGTTATTAAGATATTCAGACGGAAAGAAACTGAACAATCTACAATTGTGATTTCTTCGGAATTTTACATCAATTATTAAGAGTAATAATTGTAGAACACAATAATTGTTTAATCTCAATTGCAGATTTTTCAGTTCCTCTCCGTCTAAACACCTTAAGTAATAACTAGACTGCGGATCTTTATGCAAAATAAAATTTGTATGCACCAATTATAATCTGTAGGAGCTCAGTAAAAATTTATCTTGCTCGCTAATAATTTTTATATGTTAAAAATAGTATATCGACATTTTTAGGCTCTTTTAATCTTCTTACTGTTTTAAAATACGCCTACCCATTTTTGTCATAAATTCATAAAATCCGCAGTCTAGTAATAACCGATAAAATAATTATTACGCGAAAGGGTAGAGTCCTGAAATTTTGGAGTAACGTGTTTCAGGCCAAGAATATTGTTTAGGAAACAACAAAAATAAACATTGGCAGGGGGCCGTTCGTTGAATAATCGTAGATTAAAGATATTAGAGCCAGCCATTTTTATGGATCCCCTGAACCTAGTATTAGCCCATTTGCATCATAAGGAAACATGAAAAGAAGGCCTTCATCACCAAACTTTTTTTTTTATTATATCTAAGCACAAAAATGACTGCAAGTAAAAGAACTTCATATCTCAGCATTATAAGAAAAAATAATTTGAGCGTGTATATACGCTCCGGTGACAGTGACCAGGAAAATTGAGCGTATATATACGCTAATGATGCAAATGGGTTGAACGAGAAAATACGCGGCCGGTTTGCGAATAAAAAATGTGCGGACAGCTCGCAGTTTGCGATTTCTGTTTGCCGAGTTCCCCTCGTGTCTGCGAGGGGATCGATCCGGACGACGAAGAAGTTCGACGATTCGGTTCGGTCGAATCGCTCGGAGCATTTCCCGCAAGCTTTTAAACAAGGAAATCGTCTTCCGCGACTCCGTACACACCCTCGGCAAACATGCACACACGTTCGCGCATAGGCCGCAGAAAGTTCCCCGGCGAGGTAGCACAGGTTGTTGACACACCGGGGAACTGCATTCGCCGCGGACAAGTTCAAAGCTGCCGTATGAAATCCGAGGTTCCTCGTAAACGATGAAATATTTATTCGGCAGTTGAACCGCGAGACCTTGTCCACCCACATCTCTCTCCGTCTCTCTCTCTCTCTCTCTCTTCGGCCGGACGCCCGGAGACATCTGTTTGAAATATTTATCGCCGAAAGAATCGTACACTTGCCGCTCTGCTCAACTGAAAACACGCATCTAGTACAGGGTGTCCCGAAAACAGTGTACTTCCTCGAAAAGAGTAAGATTCCTGAGCTTCCAGTAACTTTTCCCATTACGGATATGTGTTCCGCCGCTTTGTTCAGGAGTTATCACACACGGACCAGTCTGAGCGCGGCTACGCCAGACGAATTCCGGCTCGGCCAATAATAACTGAATACTAAACTTCATCTTGGCAACCCAGATATTTTAAACTTTTTTTTATTTCATCCTGTAGATTCTTACGGGAAAACGCCAAAAATCCATGTTTCAATGTAAGGAATTCACTGATTCAGAATTTATACGCGTGTACGAAGTAAAGTTTTAAATGTTAAAGATGTAGCTGTTGTCCGGCACTGCGTCAACACTGCGTCCGACTGCCATCCAGCGTCGGGAGAACCTCCAACAATGTATTGCCAAGATTATTTATTATTAGAAAAGACGAAAACAGTCCTATTGGTCGCTCTCGTAACGGGGAGACACGGATACGCCACGATTTTTCTGAAACATCTCGTTTCTCTCTGCTCGAACAAGAATTCCGAGTGTGTTTGGAACGCAAGGCAAACATTCAACGAAACTCGTGCTACAACACGGACGAAACAGTAGAACGTAAAATCAAGGTTCGGGCGATTCGGACGGTGGAACGAAAAAAAAAAAAGAAAAATGGTGAAAACCGGGAAATTCCCCGTGCACACTCGTCGCGGTTCCCCGAATTCTTCCACAGTGGTCTCGAATCGAGCGGATAGTTCGGAATGGATTTAACTTCCTTTCAATTTCGAGGAACGAAGTCTGCCCACCGCGCCGCGAGAACTTCCTCTTGTAGATTAGTTGCCAGGTTTTTATGCGAACGAATGGAACATGAATTCTGCAGGCTAGTTCCAAACTGCAATCTACAGAGATGAGTTATTGTTCATGGGTGTAATTACGATTCCTCCTCAAAAAGTGTATTAAATTTGTGCGTTCATTTTCGAGCTAAATTTCGATCTTTTCTTTTAAAAATCAGATTTCATCTTGACTAATACGTTGCGAATGTATTGTTTAAAAGTATTCGAGTTTACGGGATGAAAACACCCGCTTCTTCTCGAACTATCTCGGAAAGTATCGGAGGTAAAAATATATTTTTAATTGCAACGTACGTGTTATCGCTTATATTGTAAAACCTTGACGAAGATTATTTTCAGCAAGCTCAATGTTTGCAAAACAGTAGAGAAAAAGTTGAGAAAAGTTCTTCGCTGCATGGCTTTGCAAGATACAAAAATTAAATTTTAGGAGTTTTCAATGATAACAATTTATTTATTCCGCCCAAAAAATTAAAGCAACGACCTCCCTTAACTGAAGAACACGAGGAGGCCCGTTTGAAGTTTGTAAGAAAGCAATGAATTGACATAAAAGAATAAATAATGCCGGTAAGGTAGAAATTGCGATGTCGGTAAGGTAGGAAATGATACGAATATGACAGTTTTTTCGAATCGCCAAAAATCCTTTTGGGAAACATGTTTTCGATGCAAAATGAGGCTACTTGCAAAATTTGAGCCCAGTCCGATTTGATCAATTTTCGGAACTTCAGTCGTCCTAGCATTTTTTCCAGCACTGTAAATCGTAGCCGGCGATACACTCGGTCTCGCGTTCTGTATCGGACGCGGGTCGCCGGCGTCGAATCGAACGGACACCACCGGTGTCTTCGCTAGAAATTAATTAGAACGCAAAGTCGTATAGATAATACAGAGTACTAAAGATTGTCGTGAAAGCGAACGATCAGTCTCGGGGACTGTTTCAAGATGGAGATCCGCCCTGGCTGCTAATCAACCCAGTTATGTCAGAGACAATCTCCGCTCGTAAATCAAATCGCGGCGACTGCCGGCAATTAACAAGAAAAATCGCGCGCACTTTCCCCGCTGTGTGTGTCCTCGATGAAAAATCCATCGGCGGCTGCCGAGTGGGGCGATTCGAGTTGTCTCGTTGTTGACGCCGGAAAAAATGGCCGCTTTCTCCGTGTAAACGATACCTTGATTTTGTAGGACGACGCTCGGAATCGTCCGAACGTGAATCGACCAAGTTAGAATACAGAGAGACTGTATGCGAGAGCGCGATATAGTTACCGCACGGAACATCAAGAATAGTCACTTATTCAATCGTTGAACCATGGAATCGCGGGCAACCCGGCCCGCCAATACTTTCTCCGCTTATCGCGGATCGTGGTAGGAGGTTGCTTATCTTAATTAGAAACGATACCCTGTATCGCGCAGCTCTTTTCAATTACAAAACGCACCGATAAGAATGACGCACGCGACAACTGGATTTCAGCACCGGCAAACAACACCGTTCTTTCGGAATTTCGCACTCCGCTCCTGGCCAATTTGATAAGCGCGGAATGCAGTTGGGGACACCTTTTCGATCATTTTTCTAAGGATTATCGACCCGAACTTTTATATCTGCTCGAAACGGTAGAGGAAGGGGTGCTAACGCGGCACCCAGTTTTATATTTCTTCCTGAAATCTGATTCATAAGTTAAATTCATTTGAATATTTGCTGAAAATGTAGGGAAACTAATACATCAACACAAGAAAAATAATATCATTCGATTCGATGCACGTATTGTGCAGAAAAGTCATTTTTGGGCCGCCTGCAAAAGTGAGGGTAATGTGGACCCCTAACAAAAAAGAATCAGAAATCGTACAAAATCGTACAAAATCGTGTAGAAAATCGTGTACAAAATCGTACAAAATCGTACAAAATCGTACAAAATCGTACAAAATCGTACAAAATCGTACAAAATCGTACAAAATCGTGCAAGAAGGGAGTCGTAAAAAGGTAAACAAATGTAAGACAAGTTTATTTCGTTCTTCGTAAGAACTCTACATTCACCGGTTAGTAGAAAATTGCAATCGCAACATATTCGCGTTGCCGTTTAAACGTTGAATAACCGGCGTGCGCGACGAATGCGCGAACTTGTACAGTTCGGCGATAAATCGTGAAAGTTTGGCAAAATAAATCGTAGCCCGCGCTCGGAGGTTGAAGCAGGTAAAATCCTAGCGTAAATGGCAACTCGTTCCGGTGAGCTGTTGCGAAGTTACAGTGTAGAAGGTGTATGCTTTCCAGCCGGGTTGCTAAAGCGTTAGCATTATTCCGGCGGAGGTGGTCCGCAGTCGTCCACATAAATTCGCCGGCGTTTCAGGCGGGTGTAAGATTTTTGTTTTGCTGAAAAGTCCGCGGCGAGCCAGTTTAGCCGGGAACACTGGCCACCAGCCGTGAAAATAATCGTAAATTCGCTGTTTGCACGGGAGAACTGGACAGAGTCCAGCAAGCGAGGCTGCCCCCTTCTGGCAGCGGTTAATCAGCCGTCATGGTAAACTTAACCCTTACAAGTTTGTGGGACAATCCGTTTATGCATATTACTGTTCTAAATGTGGCGGTGGGTTATAGGACTTCGTATCTCGTCAAATTTAATGCGGTTACGAGGAAGTTCAAGATTCCCGCGAGTCTTGCGCGACACAATGTCGACCGTCTACTCGCGTACCTGTGATATTTTCAATATTAAATCGGGTACCCATAAGTAATCAATTATTTGCAAAGAATTTATTTTTACCTTTAGTTCCGTGCCGATCGTTGAAGAGGGAACACGTATTCCTTTACAGTTTTCGGTAAAGCAGCCCGTGTTCAAAATATTCGAAAAAGTATAATTTGTTTTTACAACACTGTAATAAAATGGCGGCGTCCGTACCTTCCGAGGATCATATTCGTCATTGCATACTTTTTCAGTTTCATGCGGGATTTAATGCAACGGTAACAACAAAGAAAATTTGCGATGTTTGTGGAGATGTATTGAAGGTCAACGAGTGTCAACGTTGGTTCAGAAGGTTTGCTGCTGGTGATTATGATCTCTCTGACAAGCCTCGAAGTGGACGACCAGTTGAATTTGATGATGACACCCTAACATCTCTAGTGGAAGCTGATCCAAAATTAGGTATACAAGAATTATCGAAAAGCCTTGGGTCCACATGGTCAACTATACAAAGGCACCTACACGAAATGGGAAAGGCATATAAGCAAGGAATATGGGCACCGCATCAATTATCTGAGATCAACAAGAATATTCGTCGATCAATTTGCACTTGATTGCTATCCAGATTTCGTGGAGATCCATTTCTTAGCAGAATCGTTACCGGAGATGAAAAATGGATTCTTTATGATAACATAAAGCGTTCCAAGCAATGGCTTCCTGCAAATCGAATCGCAATATCAACCCCTAAACCTAGATTATCACTTGGAAAGATGTTACTGTGCAATTTGGTGGGACTCTCGTGGCATAATTCACTTTGAGTTGTTGAAACCTGGAGAAACAGTTACTGCTGAGTTGTATTGTATACTTTGAATGCTTTGGCTCGCTTCACCCCCTCCTCAGTGGGAAAATTGAGGGGAGTACAGTTACCCCCTCTCTGCCATTACCGGGCTAGTCACGTGATTGGTCCGTGGCGAAAGAGTGGGGACGCTCACCGCCGGAAAGTGGGAGAATAGCGTCGTAGAAGGGGAAGGACACAGCTTCTTGGGAATTGACTCGAATGGAGGGGAAAAAGAGGCGCGTTTCACAATGTCACGTGACTAATCCGGTAACGACAGAGAGGGGGTAACCGTGTTCCCCTCGATTCGAGTTAAATCCCCTGACCCGTCGACACTGGGCGATGCTGTTTACATGCCTTAGAGTTACCTTATCAATAATTGCTTTCTTCATGTTTGCCCCCTACCCCCATCTTATCTATTGGTGTGCCGGAAAAAATTCCGGATTTATCTGGACGGCCTCCTGAGTATGTCACCCTCGATCCTCGCTGGACCGGCGATTCTTACATCGATTTTACTCCCTCTGTTTTCTCCGCGTCGTAATTTGCCAACTTTCGGATCGAGCCGGGGCGGGAGCCTCGTAACCGACGGAAAGTTCGGCGCAACTTCCGCTGCACTGTGCCGTATAAAATTGAGTATTTTGTCGAGGCCTGTAACGACCCTCTTAATCCAGGAGTTAAAGTTTCTGCGACCGAGGAAATTGGAAATTCGACTGGAACGCACCGAACCGATCGGTTCCCACACATCCACATCAGCCCGAAGATCATTCTTCTCGATACTAGAAGCTACTCCACGACGATATTTAAACTTCGCGTGATTCGATCTATGCAGCAGTCCTGGACAACTTCTCTCCCCCCCCCCCTGTAGCTTCACGACTCAGTGTCACCGGGCGAGGAGAGGGAGCAGAAAGTGAGGGGAAAAAGTTAGAGTTACCCCTCACGGGGTATACCCCGCGGCAGTGGGAATAGTTCCGGGACTTTTAGCCGCTAGATATTCGGGACATATATCGATAAAAGACTAGTTCTTCCACGAAAATCCGAACGAATTAATTACACCACTCAACGGCTCCTGTCTCTCGGAAGATTGTCACTTGCCTCGTTATAAACTCGACCCTGGACCCAGTTCTCGTACTTGTATCGAGGCAGTATTACAATCTGATGCGGTTCGATGTCCATCGAAATCTAATCTCGGGTGTTGTTTTTTCGAGAATTCTGCTACGAGGGGTTGGATTTAGGGCACGCCTCGGAAATTTAGCTTCTTATGCACGACAACGGCGCGGGATACGTGACGCTTTAAACGGGACTCGGTAGGGAAGTTCCCGGCGTTATTCCGCCTTAACAATCTGTCGATAATAGGCCTGGAGTGTCATCGAGCGGAAAAAAAAGGAAATCGAGGATTGGCCAGGGTGCCAAGATCCAGCGCAGCTGGGTCAGGACGTCGAGAGGGTTGCTCCCGTTAACGTTTCGATGATGGTATAAAGAGACGAAACGCTTAGGAGAGGGGAGGAGTCGGGGGACGCTCGCACCGCGTTTTCTACGTGCCTCGGGTGTGTTCATAATTTCCACGAGTTCGCCCGACGCGGGAAAGAGAATCTTCTGGAGGCAACCGGCGTGCCAAGAACAGTATCTGTCATTGGACGTTCGTTCGCGCGCCATCTCGCGACCAAAGTTAATGAATTTCCCCAATTTATTCGAACCAGGACCCGAGATACACAGTTAGCTTCCGTTTCCAAACGATTCCCTGTAAACAATTACCAAAAGCCTCATTGAGGTGTTCAACTCCAACGCGGTCTTAATATTAGGCATAAGACATTTTCGAAATTCAACTTACCCAAAAAGCCGATATTCTTCGACTCGCAAAATCTCAATGGATTTCTTCAATAGTTAAAAACGTGATAATCATGCGTTAGGCAATGGAAGTCGGTACCCTTCGCTCATTCATCATTGCAGGTCTCGAGAACATGGCTAAGTGGAATCAGTGGAATGAAGGGGGCACGAATTGAGGGGAAAAAGTTATCCCCTCCCTCTGCCAGTACCGGGTTAGTCACGTGACATTGTGACACATGCACGACAAAGACGGAACGCGTCACGTGACCGGGTCGTGGAGGAAGCGTGGGGGAATAACGCGGTAGAAGGGGAAGTTGGAGTGGGGGAAACGAGTCTTGATCTTGATCATGCCGCAGAGTGAGCATAAGACGTGTCTACTTGAACTTCCACTGGGTCTGATCTAGATAGCAACAGCTATGCTGCTGTACAGTACAAAACTCGGTTAACCCTTTGCACTCGAAGCTATTTTAACTCCAAAACATTTAGAATATTTCCCTTCTATATATTCTTTTTCATGTTATACATACGAAAATGGTGCAATTTACTCGTACAATACTGAAGTGTTTAGTAATTTATTAAATAAAAACAAATTTAACCCTTAGCATTCGACTGGGGACTGCAAGGCGCCGCTAAAAATTGCTCTATCATTATTCAAATGTATTTTAACGTTATTAAATTTATTTGTATTTAATAAATGACTAAACACTTCAGTATTGTACGAGTAAATTGCACCCTTTTCGTATGTGTATAACACGAAAAAATATATAAATAGAAGGGAAATATTCTAGTTCGCAAGAAATGTTTCGGTTTGGAGTTAAAATAGCTTCGAGTGCAAAGGGTTAGTAAGGTAAAAAATATTTTAAATAATGATACAGCTATTTTCAGCGGCGCCTTAAAGTCGCCATTCGAGTGCTGAGGGTCAATATTTCGCTGATCCTCGTACGAATAATTCACGAATAATTTCTTTTTATGGATGAAAACCGGTCACCCTGTATATCACATTGAATTCTATAAAATTGTCAAAAAAGAGAGACATTTCTGTGTGGCTCTAGTTTGTTCGACAATAGACGACGACGTTTGTTTTGCATACCGCTCCGGGGTCTAGTAGTAACGGTCATGCTGCCTGCTTTTGATGCAGTTGTGCATCGGTCTGCCGCGTCGAGAACACGGGGTGCAACTTCATTCGGCGTTCGCAGCGCAACATAAACGCATTGACGAGTCGGTGCGGCCAACGTGTTCTGCCGTAGTACTCGCAAGCGTAGCCGCGATTCTATTCTAAGCGGAATGCGCGCACCGTCCGGAGCTTCTAACGCCGAGCTTCCGCGTTTACCGCGAGAGGAGGCAGCCGCTGATGCAGCGAGACTTGGAGTGCACTCCCGTGCAACCGAGTGCCACGCATCAAGGCGGAACGATGCACGGGAACACACGCGACCCTGTCCCTTGGACCAGAGACAGCGAGGACACAGCGATCAGTATTCACGTGTTCACCATGTCGACTCGACTCGGCCATGTCCGACTCGCAACTGTACGTAGAGAGAAACTTCTAGCCGAAATTAGGGAAACTTCGCCGCAGATAGAAAAGAAAGAGTCTTTCACTGATGCAAAGAAAAGGAAATGTCACGACATGTCATGGACAATTGCATTCGTAATATTTTAACTAGAGATCCCTATGTCACGAGTAGTAAGCGAATCGGATCTCAATCCGTGTAATTTTTAATACAGTATGTTCTCTTTGACAACGTCTTCTTCAATGCTTCAGAAGAGGATTTAGGGTAGTTCTTTATTTTAAGTTTAGATTTGTAATCGGCGACCTTCAAAACGTCGTCATACCAATTTTTGTAGAAAACAAATCATTGTTCCAAATACCCGTCCGCCATATTGGATCGGCCATTTTGTTCTTGAAAATTTCAAGTTCAGATTCGTAATCGGCGACCTTCAAAACATCGTATTACCAATTTTCGTAGAAATCAAATCATTTTTCCATATACCCATCCGCCATATTGGATCGGCCATTTTGTTCTTGAAAATTTCAAGTTCAGATTCGTAATCGGCGACCTTAAAAACATCGTATTACCAATTTTCGTAGAAACCAAATCATTTTTCCAAATACCCGTCCGCCATATTGGATCGGCCATTTTGTTCTTGAAAATTTCAAATTGAGATTCGTAATCGGCGAACTTCAAAACATCATCTTACCAATTTTCCTAGAAATCAAATCATTCTTTGAAATCAAATCATTCTTTGAAATACCTATCCGCCATATTGGATCGGCCATTTTGTTCTTGAAAATTTCAAGTTCAGATTCGTAATCGGCGATCTTAAAAACATCGTATTACCAATTTTCCTAGAAATCAAATCATTCTTTCAAATACCTATCCGCCATATTAGATCGGCCATTGTGTTCTTGAAAATTTCAAGTTCAGATTCGTAATCGGCGACCTTGAAAACAGCATATCACAGATTTCCAATTAAATCCAGTACCATGCGGAGACACAGCTTCATCTTGAGAACGCTTTCAGGAATACCGATATTATAGTTAGACTGTTGCAAATTTTTATTTTGTTAGGCGATTGTTCTAATGTTTCCTATTGGAGATGGAACTTTCTGTTGATGATTCGAACAACAGAAAGCTTACAAAAACTTTCACAAAAGGCGAGAGGAACCCGTCGTTTAATTGACGCAAAAGTAGGTATCTTTTAGAGAAAAAGACTTCCTAACGAGGGGAAGAAAAAGTTGGAACGAACAGAGAGAGGACAGGAAACTATCCCATCTCGGCAGACAACAAAGAAAAGAGGTATTCCAATCAGAAGTTGGCGAAAAGTTGCAGGAAAGAAACAATGATCGCGAGGTAACGATGTAAAGCTAAAACTGGGATGCCGAGAAATGAGAGAACGGGAAGAATCTAAATATTAGGTGTGTCAATAAGTAATCCAGCGTTTCTTCGAGAAACGAATACTCTTATTCCCGGAAACGGAACACCGATCTCGTTAACACTGACAATGAAATGTTTCAACATCTTGTATCGCTTTACCCAGCGCAAATTCGGAAAAATATTCATAAATTAAAACGCTTTTTCATATACTTCAAGAACCAATGCTTGCTAACTTAAAAGCTTTACAAAATACGTAGTACAATATTATTTAATTCTTCATTAAACAAACGGCACAACCTAATAGGTTGTAATTTGGTCTAAACTGACCATGACCTCTAGGGTCGTACTATAGAATATCATTTCCTATTTTAGTTTATCGTATAGACATTTAATATGCAGCCTCGACCACGCAATTCTAATGTAATTTTACACGCCTCCTACATGAGCAAAAGCACAGTAAAAGACGCCATTATTATACGTTCCGAAAATTGGTCCATTTAAACAAAACAGATGTTTACAGAAGGGTTCAATATACAATCAAATATTCGTTTTCCTCGTCCCAAGTGAAACGAGAGCGTGGCAAAATAAGAACTGCATAATGACCGAATGTTAAAGTGATGTGTCTTATTATTTTGTCCAGCAGTGTGCAGCTAATATGTGAAATGGGGGGAAACTCCATCAAAGGGGCGGTAAGATGAAGAGAAGGAAGAAGAGTGGGGGAGAACGAGAGACAAAGGCACACGATAACGCAGCGTACGTACTGCGGGGGTGGGTTCTCTGGTTCCCCCCTCTCTCTCACGCCCCTCCCTCGCTTTCTGGCCCGCACCCTCCCCTCCCCCCCCATAATGTGTGTCGGTGGGTCGATCGGTATCTGGGTCGCGGGTTTTGGCAGTGCGAGCCCAACCCCCTCCCTCCCTCGCGATCATCCCTCCACTTGAGGACGCGGCGCTGTGCTATATCCGCTGCGGATTTACGCAGAGAGTTTCATTTCGCTTCTTTTCTCCTGTGCCGCGCGCGCGGCCATCGATTAATCTCGGTAAACAATCGAGACTCGCCGGGGAATCGTCGGCAGTCCAGATTATCGGATCCACCCCCGCCGCCGCCCCGCTCCCCCCCAACTGGCACGGTTTTATTTTCGGTCTTCTTCCCTCCTTTCTTTTTCTCTGAGGCGCGGGAAACGCCGCCGCCCATCTTCTCCGATTTCGCGGTTTACGCCTAACTTTATTCAGCAAAATCGCGTCGTCGTCTAATTAGTAATCCTCTCCCGGTGCACGGTTTGCGTCTATGGGATCCGCGAATCGAATTCGTACCGTGTTCATTTTCTTTATCAGTTTTCGAGGTTACCGAAAAGTGTGTTGAGCTAGCAAAAAGAAGAGGGTGTCGTCATTTTTCGTCCACGGACATTTGCCCTGTACAATTCCGTTAAACGTGTTCGGTGCGTCTCAAAGGAGGGATCCGTTGATCCCCATAACGGCACTGCTTCGTAAACACGTGTCAGAGTTCGAATAGAGCGGCTTCTTAACAAGATTAATGATCTACTTGCGCGAATACCGGGTGTTAAACGTTGCCGCGCGTAAACTTTTTCTTTTTACCCGGTTCAACCGGCGGCGTTGATTAATTTATCCCGATGGGGCCCTCGACAACGTCGCGCACCTGATCGAATCGGAATTATTCATCGGGCACAAAGTCTAGCCTTCATTATTCTCGCGCACACCGGCGTCGCTGAAAGAAGCACGCACGCATGCACACACACAGGCACATATACAGAGGCACACTTACAGACAGCAGACAGACAGACACGCGCACACAAACAGTACTTTCTCCATCGTGCAATAAATTACCCTTTCAACGAGTGGAATACGAACGTCGAGCATTTCAATGCCGCGAATAAATTTTCCGGCGAGAATTATCGACAGAAATGATTGCTTTCAACCTGCGCTAGAAAACTGCGAAGTTTCCAAGCCGGGGATGAAGAAACCGGAAGTCCCATCGCGAGAGATTGTTACTCGGATCTCGGGAGGGATTCTCCCCGTCAGGGCCGTATCACAGTGTTCGTAGAGTCCAGGGCACTTTTATTATTGATGGAGAAATTGATTTTTGATGGAGGGTAACGTTTTTCCCCTCAATTCGTGCTCCCTCCCCTCATCCGGCAACACTGCTTTTATTTTTGATGGAGAAATTGATTTTTGGTGGAGGGTAACCTTCTTCCCCTCAATTTGTGCCCCCTCCCCTCATCAGGCAACATTGCTTTTATTATTGACGGAGAAATTGATCTTTCGTGGAGGGTAACCTTTTTCCCCTCAATTCGTGCTCCCTCCCCTCATCTGGCAACACTGCTTTTATTATTGATTAAGAAATTGATTTTTGATGGAGGGTAACCTTCTTCCCCTCAATTTGTGCCCCCTCCCCTCCTCTGCCAACACTGCTTTTATTATTGATTAAGAAATTGATTTTTGATGGAGGGTAACCTTCTTCCCCTCAATTTGTGCCCCCTCCCCTCATCAGGCAACATTTTTATTATTGATGGAGAAATTGATCTTCGGTGGAGGGTAACCTTTTCCCCTCAATTCCTACTCCCTCCCCTCATCCGGCAACACTGCTTTTATTATTGATGGAGAAATTGATCTTTGGTGGAGGGTAACCTTTTTCCCCTCAATTCGTGGTCCCTCCCCTCCTCTGCCAACACTGCTTTTATTATTGATTAAGAAATTGATTTTTGATGGAGGGTAACCTTCTTCCCCTCAATTTGTGCCCCCTCCCCTCATCAGGCAACATTGCTTTTATTATTGACGGAGAAATTGATCTTTGGTGGAGAGTAACCTTTTTCCCCTCAATTCGTGGCCCCTCCCCTCCTCTGGCAACACTGCTGCCATCTCCTGATAGGCGCATGGTACGTGATCGACGTGACTGCTGCGACATTAAATTGAAAATGAGATATTCCACGCAACTTCGAGTGCAAATTTCACACTTACAGGAGAGTACAATTTAAAATACAGAAGGAGTACTATAAAAGTATGGCATGAACGAAATACGAATGTCCATACGTATAATGAGAAACGACACGGCCGATGGGACGGCCTAATATTTCAACAAGTTCTACTATTTTCTAGTTCTGGAGCCCTGAAAATTTCTTTGACCTTCCAGCAACATTTTATCAATGTTCCAGACACGGCTAGCATAAATGGGTATCGAATGAGACGGCCCTGTTCCTCGTATCGAAAACCGGCGAGATCGCAAAGGGAAGTCTCGAATCTCGGTCGAGTCATGTCGTCGGTGACCGAGTTCTACGAATCATCTACGTGGTCACGTTGCAAGATTGATAATGCAGCCTATCGCTGGATGGCTTCAATCTATTAGAACCTAACCGCTCAACCATGATGCCTTTCGAGGTTACCGTATGCATATGATGATGACGATCTAGCGCACGATTGGTTTTCGAATGTGAGTCGAGCCTTGTAACCGTGCAGGAAATTCAAATCGATCATTCTCAGGTCCTCGATTCGAGATATTGTAATCGTTCGTTCAATCTTAAAGCTTGTTTTCCTAAAAAAAAAAATGTTACACATGCTGCCTTGCAAATTGTAAGCTTTAGTCTTGACTAAACACTACGTACCGTCAATTAAGCCACTAAATACAGTTCAAATTATGTCGTGTTTAGTGTCATTTCACTCAGAAAAATGCCACAAACAAGTTGGCGAAAGTCCCGTTGAAAAATAATGAAAAATAAAGAAGTTTTGCAATTGGATTAGTAGTGGTTCACACCTTCGCTCGGCGACCGAGCTTCGCGGCCCCTCGCGGGGTACCCCCCCCCCCAGTGGAGGGGGGGAGGGGGTTAGGCGAACTAAGATCGTACCGCTCCGTGCGACTTGGATCAAGACTTTACCGTACTACTGTACCTCGCCATCCGACAAGGAAAATGATTACTGTTTCGTTTGAATGGCTGTTTCCAAAAATCAAACCTTTGTTTCGGAGAAAGGTTTTCGGATGTTGACGGACATCAAAGCTGTTTGCAGTCGGGTCTGAAACGCTGGGGCGGCGCGGCGCGGCGTCTTAGCACTCGTCGCGAAAGAATCAGCGATGGAGCTGAAAAATCTCGTTAATGGGAATATCCCCTGACCTTTTTCCCTCCCTCCGCGAAGCTTTTACTGCGAAAAGCTGGAAAGTTCGCTTCGCGCGTTTCTTTCGAGATCGCAATAAAACGGCCCGGCGAAGATCGTAAATTACTCGCTCGCACATTTTATCGCTGGCCGGCTAAGCTGCGAAAAAAAAAGAAAAATAAGGAAAAGGATAAGCAATTCTGTCCAATTCCTGTACAACTTCGAGCGGATAGCCGTGGAAGACGTTTATACTTCAGGGTATTGCGTTCAATTTGATTAGGGGAGGATCGTTCGGTGCTTACAAGTCGTGCAGACGTTGTCCACGATGACAGAAGGAGACTGTAAGATGAAAAACTACACCGTATTTCCCGTGGCGGTCCAACAGAGAAATCTCGTTAAGGGTGTATTTTCCCCGTTGGCGCTTGAACGATTGCAACCGTCGCGTCGCGTCGCGAAACCTCCTCGAAAGTTTCCTCGGTTTCGTGAATTCTCCGCTCTATCAAAGTCGAAAAAGTTCGCAATAAGTCGAGCCCTCCGCGGTCATTGCGAATTTCTCGACGACTCGTGTGATGGACGTGGCGCGAGTTCCATTGATGGGAACGAAGTTCATTGATAGTCATTGTCTTCTGAAAATGCGAGGGTAGCATAATTATTAGACTGCTGATATTTATGCAGTGCATAAATTTCTAAATTGTAACAAATGGGTGTCAAATATAAATTCCTTCCTTAATAACTTTAACAGGTTGAGAATATTACAACATTTCTAGATTACTCTTCTGTTTTTTACTATTTTGTCTTTCGCCTACTAATCTCTGCTATAAACGCATAAAATCCGCAGTCTAATAATTGTAAAGATAGTAAAATACATGTATTGCAGACAGTATTAAACTGACGGCAGAAATATTAACCCTTTGCACTCGAAGCTACTTTAACTCCAAAACGAAACATTTCTTCCGACCTAGAATATTTCCCTTCTATATATTCTTTTTTCGTGTTATACAGACAAAAATGATGGAATTTACTCGTATAATACTGAAATGTTTAGAAATTTATTACATACAAACAAATTTAATACTGTACAAAATATTTTGAATGACAGAGCAATTTTTAGTGGCGCTTTACAGTCGCCATTCGAGTGCTAAGGGTTAATTAGTCAGACAATTATTCGTTGATACAATTGATAACATTTATAAAACTTGAAATTTTGTAGAAAGGTACAGAATCTCCTGGACCGTTTCGTTTTGACATGGAAAAAATAGACGACAAATCACGTATCCCCTTTTATCAAAGAAATTACTATATTTCTATATATTTATATAATATAGAAATATATATACTTATATATTTCTCGGGAATCGCCCTTCTCAAGGAAATACAACATTATGGGACACCCTGTAACTATTTGTGTTCTTCATAATCTCGATGAGTTCAAAATAATACAACATTACTTTCAAATTCTTTAAACATTTTCACAGTTTCCCCCTGTATCTACTAATTTTCATCATAACTGCATAAAATCCTAGCATAATAATAACATAAACGAGTATCGACTGAGATGGGTACAATGCGAACGGTCGACAGGTAATTCGCTCTTATCATTTGCTTTGTTATAAATTAGACAACGTTGATAGTTTATTAGACAAATACAGTGAATTCTCGATATATGTCACCAACACGGGTCTTGCCAGCGTCATGTATCATCCAGGAGACATACTCGAACCAGGACCCAGCTTCTTCTAACGGGGGATACCCCGCGATACTGGGGATAATTCCTCGACGTTTATCGTCCAAGCCTTGGCGACATATATAGAGAAATCACTGTATGCAACACTTCCTCGATCAATGATTGATCCAGAGATCCCAAGCGCTACCGAGAAGACAAGAATTAATCAGACACCAGTGTCCGACGTCAATTTGGATCGGGGCGGACCGTCAGGCATCGTGTTTCGCGTCCGCTGACAATGGGGAGCATAACTCAGAAGACGCGAGTCGATTAGCGGATGGTAAAACGAGCAAAACGGTGGGAAAAGTGCATCCGGCTGCGTCGGTCGCAAGAAAAATCCGGCGATCCGTCGAACAGACAGGAGAACGCTCTGCGTGGGCGTCCCGGAGTGCTCTCACTCTCTCTCTCTCTCTCTCTCTCTCTCTCTCTCTCTCTCTCTCTCTCTCTCTCCGTGAATAGAGGTGGTGATTCAGTGCGGTCGACGCGACGCCGACGCCGACGCCGACGCGCGACGCGGACGGTTCCCCGAGGAACAAGAGCAAAAGGATAACGCGATCGGCGCAGCAGCGGTGGCGGACGCGTGAACCCGTGATCGCACGCATCTGCGATTCGCGTGACTCTGGTGCACGTGCCGGGGGGGGGGGGGGCTATGAATAAACGCGACCGGTGCATCCACTGCACCGGTGTATAAATGCACGCGTACACCCCCGATCATAAGCACCGAGACACCTGCTGGGCTTGTCAAAAGAAAATCATAACATTTGATCCGATGCCGAGGCGAAAACATTTATGACCGGAGACCTGAAAATAACAGTTATTTTAATTGTCAAAAATTGGTGATCAAGGAATTTTAAGATTTGAAACGGTTATAAATAACCATTGTGAATGACTAAAATTTTTCCGATCATTGGTCACCACAGTGAATTCTCGTTAGGAGTCAGTTGCGCGGTTCTGGCGACTGACTCTTAGACGAAATCGGAGGTTCTCGCGGAGCGTCGCATTTGAAATACAGAGGGCGCGCTGGAAACCTAAGAGTCATATCCGTCTACAAGTCATAAAAGCCTATGACTACTAAGCGGTAGGGTAGTTCCACTGACTCCAAATCGTAAGGTTGGCACTTACTCGTAACGAGAATTCACTGTATTGTGGACGACGCAGATCATGTTTGGTTACGAATAATTATTATTGACAACGAAAATTGTTTTCGAGGATTACTGCGATAGTATGTTCAAAATTTAAAGGAAAAATTATTCAAGTGAAATTGTTAAGTTTTTCGCTGAAATTGTAAGCTCAAATTGCGCATGTTCAAAATGTAAAATACAAGTTGCTAA
Source organism: Halictus rubicundus (assembly GCF_050948215.1). Lineage (NCBI taxonomy): Eukaryota > Metazoa > Arthropoda > Insecta > Hymenoptera > Halictidae > Halictus > Halictus rubicundus. The sequence goes on from NC_135166.1 coordinate 5,119,219, forward strand.
ACTAGTTCATAATTGTGAACTCGGTTCGACAGAATTTCTATGTTATCTGGATATTTGGAAGAACACCCCCTGAATGATAAACTGCTCGAATACAGTGCTTTCAAAATAGTTAATCAAAATTTGCATCTGACCGAATTTAATGCTGAAACTGAGACTCCTTTTTTTTAGGAAAATTTGATCAGTGATAGTGGTTGAAAGCAGGTCTTCAAAGGGAAACCCAACTATCCCCTTTAACGTCTTGAACTCGACTACTAGGCGGGCCATAACGGAAAGGGACGTTCATATATCAATAATTTATTCCCTACGAAACGGTAGTGATTTTTCCAACGCGTCGGCAATACCTTTACCGCCACACTAGACACATATTTCATATTACGCCACGTTCCCCCGTCGTTTTACTATCGATCGATTCCGAATTTCCATGTTGGAAGGATTAAATCGTTCGCGGGCCGTCATCCTATTCCCTTCACACAAGATAAACCTCAAAATGTTTTACTATGCTGCTGTACTAAAACTACATTGCTGGAAAAATTCCGTTTCACGAGAAAAAGTCTATTCTCGACGATCGGAGACCCAAAACAATGAAAAATTTTTTAACGATTTTTCCCTCGATTAGAAATCGTAATCCCTCATATGAATCATTAATGTTTGATCACATATTCGATTGTTGTAAAATATCTCCGACTCTAACTCCACAGGGATGGTTACAACCCAAATAAACAAATTTTTTAGGCTCGTGACGATATCCCAGAATCTTTTGACCATCACATTCGCGATTATTGTAAATTATTATTAGTCAATTTTACTGACGATGGAAGACCCAAAACAATGAAAACTTTTTCAAAGAATGTTCCTTCGATTATAAATCATAATCCCTCATTTGAATTATTCTCTCTCTTATGTTTGAGCACATATTCGATTGTTGTAAAATATCTCCGACTCTAACTCCACCGGCCTGGTTACAACCCAAATAAACAAATTTTTGAAGCTCGTGAAGATATCTCAGAATCTTTTGACCATCACATTCGCGATTATTGTAAATTATTATTAGTCAATTTTACTGACGATGGAAGACCCAAAACAATGAAAACTTTTTCAAAGAATGTTCCTTCGATTATAAATCATAATCCCTCATTTGAATTATTCTCTCTCTTATGTTTGAGCATATATTCGATTGTTGTAAAATATCTCCGACTCTAACTCCACCGGCCTGGTTACAACCCAAATAAACAAATTTTTGAGGCTCGTGACGATATCTCAGAATCTTTTGACCATCACATTCACGATTGTTGTAAATTATTATAATTTTGATTGTGACCAGTACCAGAGGACGCTTAATGGCTTCTTAAAATCATATCACCAAAATATAATGTCACTTTCAGCCAATTATTGCGGAAACGTTAAGTTATTTTTCGCGTTAATTTGTGAAGCATATTTATTTAAGAGATGAAGTATTTGTTGATTTATTCAAGAGAAGCTTTGAGTGTCTCCCCCTATGTCGTTTTCAAATAAAAATCCGATCGTGTCGCGCGAACAGATTCTCGGGGGACACTGTACACGAGAAAGACGAGACTTTTTGTTTTCGCGCGGATTTCTTGGACGGTCGAAACAAGAAGTATGACAAAACGATGAAAACGAGGAAGCACAGCGTAGCCGGAAACCGTGACGCGTTCTGCTTTAACTCCTTCGTGCCAGGATCTGATCTTCCGACAAGATGTGTGTGGGAAGCTGGAATCCTCGGGGCTCGTAATTTATTGCCCCTTACGCGATACCGAGTGTCCCGAAGCATCACCGACACTCATGCTACTGTGCCTTAAACACTAATGCCGGGACATTAATGTGCCGGAAAACGTATCGCGGAACGTACAAGGAATTTTATTAAAGCTGGGTCATTAATATGCGCTACGTCATTTCATACAGTCATTTTCTTGCAGGGTATATGCTCTACAAATAGAAATCAAATCATTCTCTGGTTAGTAATAAAATCGATCGTATACCTGAGTCATTATCGAACAAACCACTTACCGTTAATGTTTCATATAATAACGTATAGCGTTCATATAATAACTTTAACTAACCCACTTAGTGACGACCGAAAAATAAAGCGATACATGCTGAGGCACATTTATGATACTCGAGAGGAATTCTTAAATTGGAATGAGTTATTGATTTTAATATTAGAATATTGATATCCTAATTTAATTCTAACAATAATGTATTAGCATATTGCACTGTCGAATTAGGCAATCCGCGTGCAGCATGTTTCGCAATCCGACCGCAGACACATGCGACTAACCACTGCCGCGAGCTTAGTAAATAAAGTTAGGCGTAAAGCGCAACATACGAGAATATGGACAGAGTTTTCCGCGCCCAGAGAATTCCTGACATTAAAACTTGAACTTTCGGCATTGTCTCATCAAAATCTACAGGATCATATAAGAAAAAGTTAAAAATGTCTGGGTTGCCAAGCTGAATTTAAGCCAACACCAGTGTTAGTGTATTACTCATTCGAGATAAAACTTGCTTAGGAAAAGTATACGGTATTCTCGCGGAACATGGACCGAATGATCACTTTTTCGGGAGTGCATCGACTCTTAACCAGTGAACTGTGTTTCACGAGTATACTCGTCATGAATTTTGTGTCACGACGAGTATACTCGTCAAAACAGCTATAATTCAAACCAGCGGTTAATTTTTGCGACGCAACTTAGGTACACATTTTTCAAAGAGGTCGCAACAGCTAACTGTTTAACGGTTTATGTGTCAATTGTTCTACAATAACACCTGGACAACAGCGACCTTTCGAGTACCGGACGAGTATGAACTCGGTCGATCAAATATTAGATCCGCGACATGAAAATTTTCGAATTACTTCCACCTACAGTGGTTTCTCTATATATGTCGCCAAGGCCTGGGTGATAAACGTCGCGGAACTATCCCCACTACCACGGGGTGTGTCGCGAGGGGCCACCAAGCTCGGACGCCGAGGAGTCTAAACATAACACCGCTCGGGTAAGTCTCCTGGACGATACATGACGCGGTTAAGACCCGTGTTGCTGACATATATCGAGAATTCACTGTACCGAAATATACCACAAGAAGAAAGTGAGAGACGAAGGAGGACACTATGGCAGATTTGTTTCGAACACCAGCCAGATCGATATCCGGCGCACAGTGGGCAATTTGGACAAAATTGGATTCAAAATCAAGGAACTTTCGATAGGAATGAGGTAGAGCGATGAAATTTTTTGGAAATGAAAGCTGCAACTTTGTAGAATATGGGAAAAATAGAGAGATTGTGGTACGAACGTTTGTTAACCTCGAGAAAATTCGTTAAACGCGCACAAATTCAAGAAAATTTTAGTTTTTCCAATACCACGCGCGGAAAAAAATTTTTTTTCAACATGCTATACATCATTTCCCATAGATTTTTTCACGCTGATTTCAAATCTGGTCTGAAAATTTGTCTACGACCTCAGGATTTTGCAAAAAATAGATTTTTCTGACAAAAACTAATGAAGTCATTTTTTCGTTGAAATGATTGGATGGTAATAATCTCCCTATTTTTCCCATATTCTAAAAAGGTTCAGCTTTAATTAAAAAAAAATTTCATCGCTCTACCTCATTTCTATCGAAAGTTCCTTGATTTTCAATCCGATTTTGTCCAGATTGCCCACTGTGCGACGCGGCGACAACAACCCCCGTGGTCATTCGTGTACGCTTATCTGTCCACCGATTCGCCCATCGAGCGAGCGTCCGGTAGCCTCGAGTTTGCTCCACGAAACGGCCGAACAGTTCCGTCACTAGCGGCGACCATAATCTCCCGGGACGCTTCCGCAACCGTGGGAGCATTATTCGCGGAACACGGCGAGAACCCTAAGCAGCAAGAAACTCGTGGTGGTCTCCAGTCATTTGTTGCGCGGACCATCCCGAACGGATTTACGTGGAACGAACGGTGTTCGGAGAGATAAGATCTCCTTATCCGTCGGACTTGTCCAGTTCTCTGGGTTACGGTAGGACATCGACCGTGTCCAGACGCCGATTATCTGCGCCGATAGGATCGCTAAGGGGTGGTTCCGCGTTCTCTCGACTAATCGGGAATTTTTTCCGACATATTTTTCAATAAACAACACCGGCTAGCTTTCCGGCATTTTTCATTCGATCCGATAAGAGAAGCAAATCTCTAGGTATCTTATCTAAACCCCTGTGTTCAGAGGATCGTCGATTTTACTGGCCCGTTGTTACCCCCTTATGGCAACGCACAGTGGTCGATTTTCATCTTTTTGCGATCAGACATCGATAACGATTAAAGTGTTACATATAAATTTATTAACCCATTTGCATCACAAGGAAATATGAAAAGGAGGCATTTATCACGAAACTTTTTTTTTTTATTATATTTAAGTAGAAAAATGACTACAAGTAAAAGAACTTCATATTTCAGAATTACAAGAAAAAATCAGAATTACTACTTTCGTCTCCAATAACACCCTACATTTCTGTTTTTTAGCTAATGAGTAATGATAGTGACCAACAAAGTTGAGCGTATGCACGTGGCTCCGGTGATAGTGATCAAGAAAATTGAGCGTGTATATACGCTATATATACGCTCCGGTGATAGTGAGCAGGAAAATTGAGCGTATATATACGCTAATGATGCAAATAGATAATAAAACCATACGTGTGATCGTCAAACGGTGGGATACGGGGTGTCTAAAATTTTTATATTTAAATTGATTATTGCAATAATTGGAAATAGGAAGACAAGCGGTTCGAATAGGCAGCAGACGGCTCCAACGACACTCGAGTTAGACAAATTGCCTGGGACAGAAATAAATAAATAAATAGCAATATGTGGTGGTCGGATGTCGTAATTATAGTAATAAATCAATTGGCAGTATACTCGGCTGTCTGCGTGACGAGTAATGGAGGAAGAAATGGCAAGTTGTCGTTTACGACACGGCGCCACAGTTAGAAGTCACCGGGCAAAATTAGAAAATGCAAATAGCGAAATGCGTGGCGGCCTTGTAGAAAGTTGAACTGTATCGTTTCAAGCAGCTCGAACTTTCAGCACGAGAGTCTCATGTAAACATTTTAAGTTGGAGTTTACAGTGTTTTACAGTGTTCCGGAGTTCGGAGTTTGCAGCGTTTTCTCGATATATGTCCACAACACAAGTCTACCCACTGACATATATCGCCTAGAAGATACTACTCTTTCAAACACTGCCGAACGTAGAAAAGTATAGTGAAGCTCGAGTGGCCTTGATCGCCGAGGAGTGTAAACGTACATGTCTACACGATGCATGTCCAAAACACGGGTCTGCTAGGGACAGTTATCGGATGGAAGATTATGCGTTACGTTTACACTGACCGAGGTCGCTCGAGCTTTGGTGCCCCTCACGGGGTATACTCCTCGGCAGTGGGGATAGTTGTGGGACTTTTATCGGCTAGGTATTTGTGACATATATCGAGGAAAGACTGTATTTCTGAATTTTCTTAATCTCCACGGCGACGGGCCGTCGCGTCGACCGAAAAATATCATTCTACTCGAACCGGACGTTTGTCTTTCGTTCGCCGGGGATGATTTCAACCCAGTAACCGACTTTCGCGGTGGAAACTCCTTCGGGGCTCTTAAGACCAAAAAGTTTCCGCCTGAAGGGAAAAATGGGGGAATAACAGCGGTCCTATCGGTCCGCGCGGCTCGCTGGGAACATCTTAAGCATGGCTCCCCTCTGAAAAGAAATATTATCGGAAGCGGAATAACGTTTATCGGGCCACGGTTCCGCCATTCTCGCGCGAGATCCGCCGAGAGATCGGACACTAACAATTTCGCACGCGTCGACCGACCGGCTGCTTCCGGTTCGCCATTTCCGGAAATGAACAACACGGAAACGCGACTGCAACCTGCAAAATTTCATTGCTGGGTCCGGAAAAAACCTCCTTCTTCTGTTTTCTGCAACTGTTTGCTCGCTGTCGATGCGTCCAGTTTCATTGTAAATAGACTGCGGATTTGATGCATTTACGACAAAAATGAGTAGGTGCGATTCAAAACAGTGAAAAGATTTTAAAAGTTTAACAATGTCGCTGAGCGATGAAGAAAACAAATTTTTACTCAGCTCCTATGGATTGCAATTGGCGTATAAAAATTGTATTTTGCACGAAGATCCGCGGTCTAATTATAAATGAAAGAAAATTGCGAAGAGGACTAAAACTTAATATTTCGCAGAATATATTTAAGATATACGTATACTTTCCTGGTACAATAGCCTGCAACGCAACAATGTGTTAATCCATTCACCAATGATTCGTTCTGTTCGAGCAGAATCTCGCAGAAAAACGATGTATAAACGAAGTGGACATGATGCGGGGGTGAATTATATATTTATCCTAATTGAAAATGAAAAATCAGGGATGATCGTATCAAGGACGAGGGAAACGTTTATTATCCGGTTTTATCCGACTCGAGAGAAAGATGAAAATTGAATCTTTCCCGGAGCCTCTAAATCCTTCAAAAGGGTAGCACGATACTCACGTAGTATCTGTGATTCAGTGACATCGCTCCTCTTCTCTGGGTCCGGCCTTGGCGGCGTTCTCTTCACAATTGGAAACTGTGCGCAGGGGGTCCCGTAGCGTCTCAGACGCGCTCGTACGTTTTTTCCCAGTGTCGCTTTCCGTGAACCTGTCGTTTCTCGTGACCCATCACGATCTACTTTACATCCCTTCGAGAGGGGTTCGACGATTCCCGTTTCACAAAAGGGCTCGAGAAAACGTCGACGAAAATATACATATATATTTTACGATCCTCTTCTTCGACTTCCTCCGCTAGTTCCCTGTTTTTTGTTTCGTCCTCACCCTTTCAGTTTCTCCTTTCCTTGCGCCGTCAGCTCTTGCTCCGTCGCCTAATCGATCCCCGTCAGTCTTACGCGATTATTGTCGAGCTCGCAGTTGATCCCTGCTCTCCTCATTATTGTCGGTTTTCTTTTTTTCTAGTCGCATTTGTGTCGCGCGAGCACGCGCATCCAGGTCGTTGCCGGCCGCGATCCCGTTCCGTCATTGCGGTTCTTCTCAGATTTTCTTCTCGGGCTCGAGTGGGATCCTCCTGTGAAAAGCGAAGAGGGTTCACCGTTGACAAAGGTCCGAACGCGATCGACTGACCGATCACCGTGGAATCGCGGACCGGCTCCTCGAGCTACTCTGTTTTCCCCCACCCCCCCCCCCCCCCATTGATCGCGATTCCACTTGGCTTGATTGGAATTTTAAACGAGCCTCTATGTACTCTTCAGACAGCACGTCGCGGTAACGTCGGGCTAACTGAATACTTAATCCCTCGGGCTATCGAATAAAATTGATTCGCCGAGAACTAAGCACGCGGGAATTCGTTGCGGAAGAGTCGCGCTCTGTATGTAGAATTTCGTCTCGCCGAAGCTCGATCAACATGCACTGGTTACTTCTAGGGATCGGTAGGTTTGGCGTTAAAATCGCTCTACTTCAAACGCGCATAATTTTTTCACCGGGGAATTCCTCACGTTAGAACTTGGATTTTTGGAATGTTCTCGTCAAGGTCCACAGGATTATACTTTAAGAAGTTACAATTTTCCGGGTTGCTAAGGTGAAGTTTCACCCATTATGCTATCATACCCAAGTATTCTTCTTGAATGGAAAATCTACTTCGAGTCCGATTCCCCCAAACATTAACGCATCAATTGACACCTCTATTTCCAATTTACCAGAGCCATTAACGTAAGAAATAGAAATTTGCATGCACGTCGACGGACTGCTAATGCGTATTCTACAGATGTTGAAACCTATGAATATTCAGCACAGATCCTGGCGACTTCTGTCCGAGGAAGGCTGACCTTGTCCAAGTGGAAGAGAAGATTCGAATAATATGTATCGACCGGTTCGAGCGGAAAGTTGTGGAAAACCTGAGGCTCGCAGGACACTTTCGAAAGAAACTCCTCGCGTTGAAATAGTCGTGATGGCGTAACGCTTTCGCGGCTCGCGCCTAGGAATCGCCGATCCTTTCATATGCAAAACTCGGCGCCGCTCTTTAACGAGTATTGCTTCTGTCCGGGCGCGATCGTCCGCGCTCAATAACCGATTACACGTTCGCCAGCGGGCCTTCGCTTTCGTAATTAAATATTCGCGAGAGAATCGGCGCCGTGCACACGGGGAAAGCGGAGAGTTCGACACCGTCCGCCATATTTTACGCGACTCGCTTCGAGATACCTGTCGGATCCGCTTTCGAGACAGCTTGTTCGGCCGTCCGCGCGAGCGTATTCATAATTTCAAAAATACCGACGAATTCCGGGCCGCGATCCCGGATGACGAACGCTGCTTTTGAAACGTTTTTTTTTTCCACCGAGAAATAACGCCGCGAGGCTACAATCGGACAGTCGTGTACAGAGCGGAATGCAGGTAGAGGTTTCTGCAAAGCGGCCGCCGCAAAATGGCGGACCGAGGCGAAATCCTGCAGAAAGTCCGACCAGAAACAGGGAAAGTGGTCTCGCGTTTTCCAAGACACGCGACACAGCCTTTTTTGCTCCGGGCAGGAATTCAGTAATTTGCGCCGATTTGTCGTCGCCCATAGAAAAAATGTAGAAAATGTCGGTAAGGTAGAAAATAATGTATGATAAAAAATTTCTTCTCGAGTCGCCAGAAATCCTTTTGCGACACATGTTTTCAATGCATAATGAGGCTATGTGCAAAATTTGAGCTCGATCCGATTTGACCGATTTTCGGAACTTCAGCCTGGCGGACTTGTAACTTTGGAGAAGAGGCTGACAAAGATTATTTCGATCGACAGAATACTTTCTAAGCTTTTCACACAAAGATTCCGGTGAAAGGTAGGAAAACTGAGAAGGAAAGTGAGAAGTCGCTAGCTGCAGCAGACTTTGAGAAAAAGGAACACGAAAAAGATGCCCGCTCCTCTTAAAGTCAACCGATGGGTCGCTTATCGCTCGGCGTTTATGAAACACATCGCAAAGACTATAAACGTATCCGAATTTATAGGACGACCTAATAAAATGTCCGAATATTAATGATCGCAGGGACCAGTAGTGTGTCTCCGTATCTGGAGCATCTTCGTCATCTGAATTTCCTGGATAACGAGTCGCTCGGACGACGCGACGGAAGAAAAAAGCTCTCGGTTGCAGGACATTTATTAGCAGTTCGTTAGAATCAGAAGTGTCCCCGGTTTTATCTACTCCGAAAGACATCCGCGGAATAACCGGACCGTTCCGAGCCGCTGGATGAGCGACTCGCGCGCGGACCCGTTCGAACCGGAAACCGGGTTCCTGAAGCGCGACTCGTCGCACGCGCTTATCACCCTTGCGAAGAGTAACAGCCGTCCGCCGACAGCGCGAGCGCGAATAAATAGCTTGCACGCGAAACGTCACTTTTATGGCCGGGAGCTTTTAGTCCCGCCTGTAAAAACGTCGCGGTCCATTAGCACCAGCGACGATATGAGCATCGCGTCGCGCAAAAATCCCCGCAGGCTGCTTAACAACGTTTTTCTTCGGCGAGCGTTTCGACGAGCCGACGACAACGCCACGCTTGTGCGCAGCGCAGTAAATCGCTCGATCGCCGAATCGTGGTCAGAACCTGAACACCTTCCCAAGCGGGAGCCGGCAGGCATTTGGCCTTGACTGTCACGCTATGTTACGCTGTGGCCTTTTTTCTAGATATTTTACCGTCTTTAATAAGTAAGTAATCAATTAAAAATACATACCACCGTGTTCGTACATGTCTTTGCTACGTCTGTACAGAACCTTTCTTTTCGATACGAACACTAAATCTCTCGAAATTAAGAGAATCTCTCAGCGGCAGCCATCTTGTGACGTCATACTTGCTTCGAATTTTCTGCCGGATATTACAAATTACTCCACGATGAGGTAGAAATTCGCAATTTGGGCTCCATACAGACGTAGATTGGACATTTAGGAAACACAATTGACCAATTCGAAACTGCTCATTGCAATATTGAAGCGGCAGTTTGTATAGATTTTGACCCTTGCATACGCATATGGATTTCAAACCATGCCGGCCCCCTTAACGGAGTCGGCAGGCATTTGGCCTTGACTGTCACGCTATGTTACGCTGTGCCTTTTTTTCTAGACATTTTACGTCTTAAATAAGTAAGTAATCAATTAAAAATGCATACCACCGTGTTTGTACATGTCTTTGCTACGTCTGTCCAGAGCCTTTCTTTTCGATACGAACACTAAATGTCTCGAAATTAAGAGAATCTCTCTGCAATATACGTATATGAACTTGCAAGGGTCAAAATCTTGACAAATTGACGCTTCAATATTGCAACGAGCAGTTTAAAAGTGGTCACTTGTGTTTCCTAAAAGTCCAATCTACGTCTGTATGGAGCCCAAATTGCGAATTTCTGCCTCATCGTGAAGCAATTTGTAATATTCGGCAGAAAACTCGCTTTCTGAAGCAAGTATGACGTCACAAGATGGCTGCCGCAAAGAGATTCTCTTAAGGGCCCGGGATAGTCACGTGACTTTTGCAGAGTCAGCAGGTCGGTAACTGCTGTATAATATTCGTTCACAGCCTTCAGACATTGACTTAAGGTCCGTCTTGGTCTTAACCCTTTGCACTCGAAGCCATTTTAACTCGAAAACGAAACGTTTCTTCCGACCTAGAATATTTCCCTTCTATATACAGGGTGAGGCGCTACAAGCAGGCCACCTGCATAACTCGGCTGCTATTGGTGTTAGGAAGAAATGCATCAGATGGAACTTACTTGGTTTCGAGGGAACATTAATCTGATGTTAGTACCTTTTTTGTAGGTGGACGCGCGTAAAGGACATATGAAGGTCGACTTCATTTTTTTAAATGGAATGTCCCATTTTTTATACCATAGATCGATAGAGTATCAAAATCTGAGTATAAAACCGTTGACCTTAATATGTCCTAAACCTAATAGTTAACGAGACATTACCCAAAGAAGAAAGAAAATTATTTCGATAATATCTCGTTAACTATTAGATTTAGGACATATGGAGGTCAATACAGTTTTACTCAGAATTCGATAGCCTACAGATTCACGATACAGAAAGTAGGTCTTTCCATTTAAAAAGATCAAGGTGACCTTGAAAATCTCCTCTATGCCTCCACCCACGCAGAGAATGTTTGTGTCCTCTAGTTATTCAGGTGGCCTGCTTGTAGCGTCTCACCCTGTATATATTTTTTCATACTACACATACGAAAGTGGTGCAATTTATACTCGTAGAGTACTGAAATGTTTAGTAATTTATTAAATACGAACAAATTTAATAATGTCAAAAATATTTTCAATAATGATACAGCAATTTTTAGTGGCGCCTTACGGTAGCCATTCGAGTGCAAAGGGTTGATAACATATCGCAAGTTGATTCGAATCGATGAGGAGTCGCCTATTGTAAACCATAATTAGATCGTATTTAATTTCTGAAACTGGATTAACGTGACGACGATATTGCACATGGAACTATGGCAATTTCGCGGATTGTAGAACAGTGAAATAGTCAAATAGTCCGCGCGAGCGTGTAATCCGTCATGGCGGAAGAGTGCAAAGGGAAACGGACCGGTCGCCCGGTCGCCTATTTTCGCACGCGATGCGATTATGTCACGGGGCGAAGGTCACGCGGTGTTCTCTCTCTCTCTCTCTCTACACGTATCTGGAAAACGCGGGCGGGAAACGTTCACAGCGATGGCCCCGGGACGATCTGGCGGGGAGGAGAGGGGAGTGGAACTCGACGGAAAGTTGAGGCGAAAGCAAAAGGGGACCGGCTGGATGGAGATAGCGGGTAGCACACACGCCGCTGCTCCTATTGTTCTTCGTTCCTGAGAGGCCGAGGTGCTGCCAATATCGGAACGTTCCGGCACAATATCGGGTCACGAAGTCCGGCCCTGTTTCTGGCAGTCGGGTGATAACTCAACCGACGCACCCGCCGCGCCGCCATCAATTCGATCGAACTCGCCGTAATTACCGGCAGGATTAAATGCCCCGCCGGAACGCAACCCTTGCAACGTACCCGGCTTGGGCGAATCGATCCCATAAAGAAGTCGTTACGGGGCTGGTATAAAATTTAACTGGCGAAAGGGATTCGCCGCCGCACCGCCGCTCCGAAGCGAAATTGTTATGCTTCGCGTCGTTACGGAGTCCGGTGGTGGGGTCGATTGGGGCTGGGACGTTGCACCTGGATGAATTAGCACGGATGCTACTGGCTCTCCCGAATGCATCGTGTACCACTTTGGATTAGAAATTGGAAGACCAGAATGATCGGCGAATTAATTTGCGGATGATTAAAGAGATGGTTAATCTGGTGGGTCTGGGGGTCGTTGCAGACGCCGTTGAGGCTTCCGTGTTCTGCTACCGAGCTGCTACCGTGAGTGATGGATGTTTTGTATGAAAAACTAAATTTGAAAACGAAGCGGAAATTGACCGATTTTGGACCTGCTAACAACAAAATATTTGAACGCAGTGTTTTTCGATATCCTCCTGCCAAGAGTCTATAACACTTCCTCAGTTACAGTATTTTACTTTAACTGTGTAACAATAATTTTATAACTTTGTTCATATAGGTGACACGTTCGTAGTACATTACAGAAAACTTGTCTCTTATTATTTCGAATAATTATTTCACTGATAGAGCGTCATTTGAAGAAAATTAGAAATATAATCTTCACTCGATATATATCCCAAGTACTTAGCGGATAAAAGTCTCAGAACTGTCCCCAAACCTCGAGTGGCCTCGGACGCCGAGGAGAAATTTTGACCGAAAAATTTTTAAGTAGTTGCGGATTTAAAAATTATCGTGCGCTACCGGTTGATAATGATACTCATATCCCCATTGGCGATCAGTGGAATTTGCATAATGAAAGATTGATCGGCATCGAGGATAACACGGTCGTCTCCGTAACTGCAATTGCATCGATCAGCCATCAATTACACGAGGCACGTGACCCTGTCAGAGGCAACGCGTGTTTTCCGCGTCGCCGACGTGGAAATCCTGCCAAGTTCCCGCTGTTAATTCCTAAAAAATCATTCAAAAATCGAGCGACATCGATTGGCTGATTCGATTACGAATTCGAATAACTGTGACCCGTTGTTATCCAAAGACGGATCTAACTAGAACTTGTGACAGGGAAAAATTGTTGATTGTTCGCAGAAAAAAATAAAACTGACACGTTCAACAATATTACAAAAGTAGAACAAAAGAACAAAAGTGATTTACACACCATTGATCCCAGTGCATTTTATTGTAAACGTCGAAGACGGATAAGTCAAGCAAATACAGTGTTTATTTTATATATGTCCCAAGTACCTAGCAGATAAGAGTCACGCGACTATCCCCACTACCGCGGGGTCTCTAGTGTTTCCTATTCGATACATGTCCCTGACTAGTCCCGTTTTTTGGACATATATTGAGTTAACACTGTACATGTTTGCAAATACTAATTACAACAGACACGCAGCTCAAATGTTCATTGGACGACCTATCACCCTACAGTCGGTGGACAAAATTAAGTGGACACGATTTACAAACTAATAGATTTTTTAAACTTGAATCGAACGACTTGACATTTTTTGAGATATTAGTAGGATTAGTTTAGAAGGTAATCGGCAAACAAGTTAGTTGAAATTGTTATTGCTCGAAATTTCGAAGACAAAAACGAAGGTCACGATTCTCAACTTTGTAGCTGAACCTGTAATAAAAATTTAAAATATGCCTTTTGTATTGTACTTGCCTCGTTTTGCCTTTTGTTTTGTATGCTGTGCTTACGACTGATCTACATAAATCTCAGTTTCTCACAATTTTTGCTACTTTTTCTTTAAACTTCGTGCATGTGTATAACTTAGATCTGCGAAGGTCATGGTTTAAATTTTCATCGCCTGTTCGGTATTCCGAGCAACTCAACAAAAGAATTTTGCACACATTGCCTAGCAAACTAATCCTTCTGACAACTCGAAAAATCTCGTGTCGTTTGATTCAATTTTTAGAAGAAATTAGTAGCGAGAGGACTTGTTTCTACAGCTAATGTAAACAAGAATAGAGAATTCCAGCGTCTCGTTACCTAGTAAACTAATTCTGACAATTCAAAAAATCTCGAGTCGTTTTATTCAACTTTTAGAAGAAATTAGTAGCGAGAGAACTTGTTTCTACAGCTAATGTAAACAAGAATAAAGAATTGCAGCGTCTCGTTACCTACTAAACTAATCCTTCTGACAACTCAAAAAATCTCGAGTCGTTCGATTAAATTTTTAGAAGAAATTAGTAGCGAGAGGACTTGTTTCTACAGCTAATGTAAACAAGAATAGAGAATTCAAGCGTCTCGTTACCTAGTAAACTAATTCTGACAATTCAAAAAATCTCGAGTCGTTTTATTCAACTTTTAGAAGAAATTAGTAGCGAGAGAACTTGTTTCTACAGCTAATGTAAACAAGAATAAAGAATTGCAGCGTCTCGTTACCTACTAAACTAATCCTTCTGACAACTCAAAAAATCTCGAGTCATTCGATTAAATTTTTAGAAGAAATTAGTAGCGAGAGGACTTGTTTCTACAGCTAATGTAAACAAGAATAAAGAATTCCAGCGTCTCGTTACCTAGCGAACTAATCCTTCTGACAACTCGAAAAATCTCGAGTCGTTTGATTCAATTTTTAGAAGAAATTCCAGCGTCTCGTTACCTAGTGAACTAATCCTTCTGACAACTCGAAAAATCTCGAGTCGTTTCATTCAATTTTTAGAAGAAATTAGTAGCGAGAGAACTTGTTTCTACAGCTAGTGTAAACAAGATTAAAGAATTCCAGCATATCGTTACCTACTAAACTAATCCTTCTGACAACTCAAAAAATCTCGAGTCGTTTGATTCAATTTTTAGAAGAAATTGCAGCGTCTCGTTACCTAGCAAACTAATTCTGACAATTCAAACAATCTCAAGTCGTTTTATTCAACTTTTAGAAGAAATTAGTAGCGAGAGAACTTGTTTCTACAGCTAATGTAAACAAGATTAAAGAATTCCAGCATATCGTTACCTACTAATCTAATCCTTCTGACAACTCAAAAAATCTCGAGTCGTTTGATTCAATTTTTAGAAGAAATTCCAGCGTCTCGTTACCTAGTGAACTAATCCTTTTGACAACTCAAAAAATCTCGAGTCGTTTTATTCAACTTTTAGAAGAAATTAGTAGCGAGAGAACTTGTTTCTACAGCTAATGTAAACAAGAATAAAGAATTGCAGCGTCTCGTTACCAAGACGTGTCGCGGGTCGCTTCGTGCAGAGCGTTTCCTTCCGATGGGTAATTAGGGGAGGGAAGAGGCGCGGGAAAGGGGAGAAGCGCGGGTAAAAAGGGGCGAACATAATTTGTCCCGGCTCGTTTGTGGGATTTGTGGCCCGTCCGGGGACGACCGCGGCGCGGCGCGGCGGGACGCAAATAAAAAGATTCGGATCCCCCTGTGCGTGTCTTTATGCGTGCTGGCAGCCTCCGCGAGAAGCGTCGCTGTCACTCGTACAGGAATAAGTTACGGAACGCGACGCGACGCGTCTCGTCTCGTCTCGTCGCGGCCGGAGAAAAAGTTTTGATCCCTCTTTCCCGCGACAAGAACCTTAAGCCGCACCCACGCTCGCTCGGCCACGCTGGCTCAGGATCAACCGAAGACCCACCGCGAGATCGACGGGCTAAGAGGACACGGGAACACCTCCGTCAAGAATTGATCAACATCCGAACCGCGTCGAATTTGCATCCCGGGGAGACCTGCTTGATTGTAAACTCGTATCAACGGAAACGGACAACGAGATGCTCCGGCATTTAATGCGATCACGTCTCAACCGCTCCGTTTCTAACCGGTAAACATGTAAACAGGTATTTTATGTTTTTCAAGAAATACTGCTCCAACTTCCACGTTTCGTTCAGCAAGATACAGTAATTTCATCAGTCACGGTGCTCGAGACAATACTCCAATTAATAATGTAGTTTACTACTGGCAATTTTTACCGGGAAGTTATTGCTACAGCTGAACGCTTCAAATCGAATAGAGTTCGCTAAATGTTTACTCGATTAATTCGATTTTTGCGAGTCGTGGTTAGTGTTACAAAGCCTTCCAATCCCTAGAAAAATGATTTTGAAATGTTAACAATTTTGACAAAGTTTTCTTGTTAAATGCTTATCAACTTCCATTCGAGTTTTTAAACAAGTACCAAAATGTCTAGTCTATCTTTTATAGTAGGACTTTTATCGGCTAGATATTTCGGACATATATCGAGAAAAGACTGTACGTGGGAGTAATATTAAGTGACAAAACGTGCACATTAACTGTAACGTAAAAACGTGTACATTAACTAAAATCGATAGCATTTCTCTTATATTTTTAGCAGGAGGAACTCTTTGCTCGACAAAAACAAGAATTTGCACAACAATCCGCAGTCAAGTGATAAGTAGACTACGGATCTTTATGCATTTATGGCTTCTGAAAATATTCGAAAAATGGTAGAATATAAAATTCGACAGAATTTAGTAGAATTTTGATTTATTTCGTATTTCGTGAGAGTAAGATTTTATTTGATTCTACTTTCTTAAAATCGTCTACAAAAGTGGCAAATCGCATGAACATCCACAGGCAAGTGACAACGTATTGTAGCAAGTTTTGGAATAAAGGAGGAAGAGCTCTAAACCGCAAAAGGGTTGAAAGTATGCCAGTAGATAGCATCCAGCAGTTGGGTGAAAATGATCCTGGGTCCGTCATACGAGGTCTAATTCAGTATAATTTTTGTTAGACCGAGCTCGGGGTCCTACCGTTTCGAACAATAGCGTGCATTATCGTGCTGCCACGTACTGCTTCGTCCTACATACCACCAAACTATCCTGCTCCCGTAACATCGAGCTATCATATTACTGTTCTGTCGTACCGCCATACTATGCACTCTCGTCTCGAAGTTAAAGCTAATTGCCACGGCAGCGAAGCGCCAGAACGAGTCTCCGAAATAGCGTCTGTAAACTGCAACCTAGATAAACCAGCTCGGAGAAAGCCAGAAGGAACTTTTTAGCGTAATTTCGCCGTAGGCTTGCCAAATAGCCGGTGGCCCATTAAAACACGTAGGTGGCGCGGAGCTATCAACGACGGGATTAACCGAACCCGCGCGTAAAAATAACAAAGTCGATCGTTCTCTCGGGACAAAGAAAAAATTCCGAGAAAAAGGGAGAGAGAGAGAGAGAGAGAAAGAAAGGAAATGGCGGCGAGCGTAATCGTTTTCCACTGGGCTGGCCGATCGAATTATGAGACTGTTGTGAGTCTTCGACTGTTCGGTCCCGTTGGAATTCCACGGACAACGAGAAATTTGTAATTAAAAGCTATTCACGGGAAAAGCGAACGCTTCGACGTTCAGGAAACGGGCTTAATGAACCTATAACAGTTTATTCGCCGGCGCGGCGCGAAGCGGCGTTCGTACGCGCGAAAAATCTGCCAGACGCGTCGGAAATTGCTTCCTCATCGACGCTAATCTCGACTTCCCCGACGCAATGCTCGTCTGTTTTAATTCCTAATAAATAATGCGAACTATGACCGTATTCCGCCCGAAAACTGCCTTCCCTTGTCGCTTGCTTATGGAATCTGCCGTTTCCGCAATTGGCAACCATTTTGTTTTCAATTCGTCCGCGCGAAAAATCTGACAGACGTGTCGGAAATTGCTTCCTCATCGACGCTAATCTCGACTTCCTCGATGCAATGCTCGTCTGTTTTAATTCCTAATAAATAACGCGAACTGTGACCGTATTACGCCCAAAAATTGACTTCCCTTGTCGCTTGCTTATGGAATCAGCCGTTTCCGCAACCGGCAGCCATTTTGTTTTCAATTCGCCGTGGAATCCGGTATACGATTGTCATACTCGTGGCACATTCTCTGCTTGGACCTCGCACCGCGACCGGTAGTATATTTTTCATTTTATAATTATTGAGGTTACCGAGATGTTGCCATTAGAAATGATTAAAATTACGAGATTATTAACCCTTTGCACTCGAAGCTATTTTAACTCCAAAACGAAACATTTCTTCCAACCTAGAATACTTCCCTTCTATATATATTTATAAATATAATATAAATATAAAATGGTGCAATTTACTCATAAGATACTGAAATGCTTAGTAATTTATTAAATACAAAAAAATGTAATAATGTACAAAATATTTTGAATAATGACACAGCAATAGTATTAGTGGTGCCTTACAGTCGCCATTCGAGTGCTAAGGGTTAAAATTGCGAGAAATCTGAACTCGTTTGTTTACATTTTAAGAAAATCGTACGATTTTTGTATAACGAATAATCGATTCACACAAGAGAGTTTTCCTGTAGTACAAACCGTGGCAAAAAGTATTCGATCACATTTAAAAATCGCATAATTTTCTTAAAATTGAATCAATTGAGTTGACATTTTTGCTGGGCACGTTAGAGGAATTAGTTTACTGTTGTCCCCGAGTTAGTTCGCGTAATGGAGGGGCTCCACTGTGCATCGAAATCTCTCGCTGTGACAGAATTCGAAAAAATGTTCGGCACAGGTCATAATTGATCCGGTATCGATCCGGCGTCATTGCCAGAGAGTCGCGAGGGTTGACACAGCCCGCGCCTGGGCGAAAAGTGTGTCATTGGGGTTGCAGCGAGAAATTTTCTGACCGCGACACGATGATCTTGACCCACCCCAAACCGACGCAGAACGAACGACGCGCGGTTTTGGTCCCGGCCCGGCCCGGCCCGGCCCGGCGTGGCACAGCGGCCTCCTTATCGTTCGTACATTTTTTCCGGTCCGTTGAAACCCAGATACTCCCCCGCATCGACGATCGCAGGAATCGACACCAGTGTGCTCGGAACCCGGGAATTTATTTTCGCTCGCGCACGGATACGTTCGTCGCTCGACCCAATAATGGCGACATCTTGTTGTCTTCGGCGTTTGTGCATTTCATTTCATGGAGAAAGACAAGAATTTTTGAACACGTTCAGCACCCACAAAAGTCAATAACAATAACGTCACGAATGCAACACTTTTTGGACACCGTGTATATAAATTTGCTGAGTGTCCAGATACGTCGGGAGTGTACCTCTTCTATTTTCCTACATTGATAAAGCAATTTTAGGTGGCACAAGGTGCCATAAATATGACGCGATGTAACTGTGGATTACTTATTGTTACAAGACTTATTGTTAAGTTGTTTCGTTTCTGTTAAACTTTTTGCGCGCGAATAATCACGCGTTATTGCCTCTTCGCTCTCGCGTCTGCTCGCACGAGCCAGCGGCGCTTTTAAAGGGAATAGACCCGTAACGCGCGCGACATTTCCTGTCTACGGGGTGTCCCGTACGAACCGTTCGGAACGTGTTGACTCGAGGATAGAACGACGGACGTATCTATAAATCTCGAAGCGGGGCGGTTGAAGCGCGCTCATCGATCGAACGAAATCGAGAAAAATGTGTTCGATAGATTTTCTAGTTCGACGATTTATAAGGAACACTACCGATACCGTGAGGACCGGCGCGGCGTGCACACCCCGTGTACCGTTAATCCGTAAATGTCTCCGTTGTAAATGGATCCTGTCTTGCGCGTGAATTGCCGTAACTCATCGCGAGACGCGCGCTGAACGTGTCAGCGCCTAGATTAAGCCGCGCATTAAATCAGTTGTATCTACGCCAGCGATTAATTTCAATTTATTGTTCATCGCTAGGGAAATTTCGTGTCCGGCCGTTGAAACGCCGAAAAGAACCAGAAACGGTAGAGCAATGTTCGGATAACGAGGGGTTCGGAAGCTCGAGAGACGAGCAACGCGTTGTGGGATTCGACATTTAATTATTGTTAATCATTTAAATATTTTTTAATTATTTTTCGACGAAACTTTTACCAGTGTATCCGTGACATTTTTCCGGTTAAAATGAGTCCAAACTCGCTATAATTCGGAGCACAATTTCTTGCTCAATTGACGATTTAGTGGAACCTCGATTATCCGAACTGGTAATATTCGAATTTAAATTACAAATGACTAAATTTTTACTGATCTGTACATTGTGTTGAATATGGTTCGCTTTAGACTGAACTGTTTACATGTGAAACACGTGTATTCGGACAGTGAATATCATCGGTTCGGATAGTCGAGGTTCTAATTAATTGTCAATTGAACGGCTAAATATGGTCCAAATTGTATCGTGTTTGATGTCGTTGCAACCGGAAAAATATAACGAATTCATTGCTAACAAGTTTACTAAAAAATAGGCAAAAATAAAAACGTTATGTGATTGGATTAGCATTGTCTCACTGCTACATCTAATCCCCTATAATGTTACACTTCTTTAGAATACCTATACCGTACTATCACAGACGAAAGTAAAAGTGGATTAGAAGCTATTATTGGATATACACGCGGATATAAAGTTGGTGATCGGATTATCAGTCGTTGCCTAGTAAAAGTTTAAGAAATAAATCGGCAGAAACACGAAAGTTTAATCATCGTCTACTTTGTTCTTTACATGCGAACTTAATTTACTGTACCCTCTACGACATCGTACTTATTTATATTTCTCCCGTTCGAATTTATTTACCCAAGCTTACGGTTTTCGAACTGTAAACTGTTTGCAGTCTTTTTTCGATATGTGTCCACAACGCGGGACATATATCGACTAAGGGGTGTCCACTTAATTTCGTAGGTGTGCTATTTTTCGCGATTCGGTCATACTTTTATTTAATAATTTTTACTTCAGCATGAACAACAAATATGTTGGAGGGTTAAACCGTAACTTCCCGAAAATTTTGTGCTTCCTTGAAAAGGGCATTCCCGAGGTCATTTGAAGTAACTTTTTCCTTTACAAAATTGTTCTCCGCGGCCTCGTTTAGGAGTTATTAACGGAAAACACGGACCAATCAGAGCGCGGCTATAGAGAGCGACTCGACGATAGGTCGCGATGAGCGTGGCATTGGCATTGGCCGAGCCGGAGTCCGTCCGCTGTAGCCGCGTTACGATTGGTCCGCGCTTTTCGTTAATAACTCCTTAACAAATCCACGGAGAACATTTTCGCAAAGGAAAAAGTTACTTCAAATGACCTTAGGATCCACCCCTTTGAAGGAAGTACATTTTTTGGTCACCCTGTACAATGATTTGAAAATTTTCCTACAAGATCTCGACGTGAAATTGATCACAATTTCGATAGGGGATGATCGAGGAACAGAACAATCATTCGACCCTCGGATCGGGTTACAATCGATCCGAGGGTCCGATTAACAGCTCAGATAATAGTGATTTACTACAGCACGTAATTGTTAAACAATTTAACTGTCAGTCGCAAACTGGCGTACCGTGTTGATACACGAGCCGAGGAGGCGTGGTGAAGACGTAACCGGAGAGGTGGAGAGAGGTCATGAACTCCTCTCGTTGGTCGATTATACATGATCAACTAAAATTAGTTCGTTGTCTGTCTCGCGTAAATCGACTTCGGATGGAAAGTTGCTGAAAGTTTGAGGAATCGTCGGGGGACTTGACAACTCGCGACTCTGCCACCCCCCGCAAGAAGACCCCGAAGTAATCTGAATAATCGAGACGAGCCACGCGAGTCGTGATAGTCTATGCGCAAGAACATGCTCCGGGACTCAACTTTAAAGCGGAGCAACAATAATACTATAACCGTTTTTCTGCTCACAAACATAATACAGAGTACCCCAAACGTGTTGTACTTCCTTGAAAGTGGTGATCCCAAATCGCCAAAACGTGGCCAGAACTTGAAGACGTCCCTAAATTTAATTGAAAATTTGTGATATGATATTTTTCTGATTGAAAATTTGTGATATCATATTTTTTTAATTGAAAATTTGTAATATCATATTTTTCAACGTTGTCGATTACGAATCTGAACTTGAAATTTTCAAATACAAACGGCCGATCCAATATGGCGGATGGGTATTCGAATAAATGATTCGATTTCTACAAGAATTGGTAGGACGATGTTTCCAAGGTCGCCGATTACGAATTTGTACTTGAAATTTTCGGAAACAAAATGGCCGATCCAATATGGCGGACGAGTATTGGAAAAAATTATTTGATTTCTACAGAAATGGGTAAGTCGATGTTTCCAAGGTTGCCAATTACGAATCTGAACTTGAAATTTTCAGAAACAAAATGGCCAATCCAATATGGCGGACGGGTGTTGGAAAAAATGATTTGATTTCAAGAAAAATAGGTAATACGATGTTTTCAAGGTCGCTGATTACGAATTTGAACTTGGAATTTTCAGAAACAAAATGGCCGATCCAATATGGCGGACGGGTGTTGGAAAAAATTATTTGATTTCTACAGAAATGGGAAAATCGATGTTTCCAAGATCGCCGATTACGAATCTGAACTTGAGATTTTCAAACACAAAATGGCCGATCCAATATGGCGGACGGGTGTTGGGAAAAATGATTTGATTTCTACAGAAATCGGTAAGTCGATGTTTCCAAGGTCGCCGATTACGAATCTGAACTTGAAATTTTCGAAAACAAAATGGCGGATCCAATATGGCGGACAAATACGATTCAGTCTGGTTAATATTTAACTGAGCCTCGTATTTCCTTGATAGTCATCGAGAGGAATCAGAACGAGGCGATCTAGCGAAGCGGATTCAAGAGAGAGAGAGAGAACGTTTGAAAATTGCGCCGCGAGATTGGGATCGAACCGATCATTCTCGCGCGCACGTAGGAAGGAAAACAAAGATCCGTGGCCGATGTTGATAACGCCGAGCTGTCGGGTGTTTGCGCAGATTAAATTCATCGATCGATCGTGCAACGCGAAACGAGAGAGGATGTCCCGGTGCTCGGCATCGGAAGATGACTACGAGCTCTGCCACGGTTCCCGTAGTCCCGTCACCGTGGTCCGGGTTCGCGCGAATCAATAATCTTCTCGTACGCCGTTCAATCGTGCGACAAACTCGACCGAATCGTACCGGACAGTATGCGAAACCGGCGCGTTCGAGATGGTCGACGTGAAAATTGCGTACCTACTGCGGCTTCGATCGTATCGATCGCCCGTGCAATTCCTGAATTTCGGACCAGATAACTGCACCCTGTTAACCCTTTACACTCGAAGTTATTTTAACTCCAAAACATTTCTTCCGACCTAGAATATCTTCCTTCTGTGTATTTTTATTTTCGTGTTATACATACGAAAACAGTGCAATTTTCTGGCACAATACTGAAGTGTTTCATAATTTATGAAATACAAACAAATTTAATAACGTGAAAAATATTTTGAATAATGATACAGCAATTTTTAGTGGCGCCTTACAGTCGCCGTTCGAGTGCTAAGGGTTAATTCTGCGAGAGGTGGGTACCTGTTCGTCCAAGCCATTTCTTTCCCCCCAAATCGAGAGCACTTTTACACGATTATCAACGGCAAGCAGCGTCGCTCTAGCGCGCTTGAATCGGTTCGAGACCGGTTCGCGATTCCACAGGGTTGTCGCGGGGATTGTCTTGCCTCTAGACGAGAATCTCGTCGGCTCATCGGCCCTGTGAACGCGAAGAAGGAAGGTGTCGAGGCTGATGAGAATCAACGGACGTTTCCGGCCGCATCGACTCGTCGACGTATCCGCAGTGCCGATTAATCACCTCGCCCCGGTTTCGACAAGACGCACACCACCCACACCCCCTGTATCCGCGTCAGAGTTCACCTGGAGGGTGACGCCGTAACGATTCCATTGCACTTTGAACCTTCACCGAGAACCTGCGAATTAATTCACTGGCCGTTTTTTCACCGTCGATCCATTCTGTCTGTCCAACACCGCATGCTCCCGGGATATTATTGTCCGACGACGTCTTCAATCACACTTGCCGATTTCTCACCGATCTTCCAAGGTGCACGGAATATTCATTTGTTCACTGACCGGAACCGTCTCTCTTCCTTATTCGACTAAATATTTAGTTTCACTGCGAATCTTCGCTGGGAACTTAGGAACCGATTTACCACCGATTTCTTTAGGTACGATGTTTCCTTATTTAGTTGCAAAATATTCTCGGGATTTTCTTGTCGAAATAAATTCCGATCCGTCACCGAGCTTCACGGTACTTTTACAATATTTATCATCGCCGTTTACTCTAAAAAAGATTCTAGTTGCATCACCGATTTCTTTAGGTACGATGTTTCCTTATTTAGTTGCAAAATATGCTATTCTCGAGATTTTATTGTCTGCTTCGTAGGATCGCCGATCGGTCACCGAGCTGCGCGGGGTGCTTTTACAATATTTATTATCACCGTTTACTCCGACGAAAAACTTCAGCTCCGCATCTTCGCTGAACCGATTTATCGCGGTGTAAAGTTCGTCAACATCTCTCGTATCAGAAAAGAATTCTCTCCATTATGCAATCGAGAGTGCTCGATCGCACACGGACTCGTGCAAACCGATCTTTCATCGGCGTGTCTCGAGATCGAGAATTTTATTGTCGCACCGAATGCTTAATTCCACTCGGAACTTTCACCGGATTGCGCGCGAACTGATTTATCGCCGCTTCATCGTTCGCTCTCCGGGGTAGATTTATTTTTCCATTCAGTCGCGAAACAAACTGCGTTTTTTTCCCCGGCCGTTGTGTTCCGTCGTCTATCCAGTCAATTTCGCGTTGTTCGCTCTCGATTCGCCAGCATCTCTACGGTCGTGGATCTGTCGCGAAGATACGAGAAGAGAAGAAGCACCTTCAGGATTCTATTGTTCCACGGAGTCCTTAACGTCTGCTTACAACTGGAAAACTGTTAATTCGATCGACACCACAAATTCCACGTAAAACGAGCGAGCAAATTGATCGCCGATTCCCCCGACAGTCGTCGTCGTCGTCGTCGTCGTCCCCTTTAATATTTATTCTCCGATCGAATCGCGAAGGAAAAATCGTCTTCTGTAAACCGTGCTTCGAGATTCATCCTCCAATATTATCGTAATACTTATTGTCCGGGCGCTTTCAGCACCGTCCTCCTTTTAAATCAGCTCCTTCCATCCGAACGAGCATCTTCGACGTTTTTGCCGCCGTCACGAACAAACGAATTACGAAAATGTTGTTTACGTCTTCCGTCCGGCGCACTCGCCGATGCAGAGCTTCCCTCGCAGTTCCGGAGTTATGAACTTTCTTCTCCCCCCCGCCGGGGTGACCTACTAAAACCATGCATGCATGTTCGACATAAACGTTTCGTCCCGGACGTTCCGGTATTGTCGGATCGTGTTAACCGTTCCTCCTTTCCTCGAGGAACATCGTTTCCCGGCTGTATTTATTTGCTTCCGGCGAGGGTAACAACACCGATCCCCGCGCTCGTCCGTTGCCGCCGAAATCTGACGAACACCCTTGAAGAGCGTGGACAAAAGCGCCGGAGATATCCTGTTCGTTCCGATCCGATCGACTCGCATTTCCCGCGGCTGTTCTCTTCGGAAAAATCAAGACTTCCAAAGCCAGCTTCCGTGGACATCGATCAACGACCAAGGACAACGAGAGAAGAAACAAACCAGTCTCGGGCGGTTCGAGCGGTTCCGGTTTCGAGGGCGAGCTTCCGGGAACGGTGACCGCGAGTCGATGACGGGACACCGATCATTCCTCGCGGAACGCCGACGTCTGGCGAGCGATTAATTAGCCGAGCAGCTGGAACATCGACCTGGTTTGCTCAGGAGAGTCACGCGCGCCTTCCATGCTCGGGACAATCAAACGGGATCCTCGGAGCACGCAGGCAGCCACTGTTTCCGCATTACCGGGCAGAGCAGTTTGCTGCAGTTTGCTGCAGTTTCGAGGAGGTTGCCCCGCGCATCGGCTTCACCAATTATTGTGGAACCTGCTGATCGATTGTACGCCTCGGCTACCCTAGGAAATTTCAGTGTCGAGCGATCGCTGGTACGTTGAGGAACACCGGAAGCTGAACATCCCGTGCGCTAGAGGACACGAGAGAGGCGATTTTTCGCAAGAAGCAACTGGGTCCCGCAGCTGACGAAGAGAAAGGGAACTGGTTTCCATCGATTTTTTCCCAACCGCAGGGTCACCGGAAGAGAAAGCTCCTTGGGGCACCCGTTATCCGCTGATCCACCCCTCGGGACTGGCGGAGATCCTGCGGGATTCCATCCCTCTCTCGGGACACCGGGGGTGAGATAATTGTTACTACCTCGACCGGCACACAGCGGTGTCGCGCAGAGAATTGATTCGCGGGACTGGGGGAAACCCGATCGAGACGGGAACGAGGAGGATCGGTGCACCAGTTCCACTTTAACGCAATCAATCTTCCTGGCGGCGTCACCCGGAAACAGTTCTCCCAACCTTGCTAGAATTTTTGGCCCACTCGAATCGTCGCGTGGGTGTCTCCGCGAACCATCTTCAGCATCGATGGCCCGGATCTCTCAGCTCCGACTCGAAGCACACGACGATCGATCCCTGCATCACGATCGAAGACAATAACGAGTAGCAGGAACTGTGATCGTTTAAATTGTAGAAAAGGAGGCTCGGTTCCGATCTTCATCGACCGTTGTCCGGTCCCAGGGTCTCTCTCGGTCCGGTTGGTCGGTCACGATTTAGCGTCGTCGAGGGACGTCGAACACGGGAACGTTGAACACGCGTGAACCCTATCAGCGACAAACCCCGTTGGACTGGTTCGAGCCAGGCGAACGTACCGAATCTCTGCTGGCTGTTCCCGTTGTTTCGCGCCGTCGGTCGGACTGAACCCGCGACGAGCGGGACATACACCCGGCGCTGAATCGCGGCCAACTGAGAGGGAGAAAACAGCCCCCTAGATAGCTACCAGTCGGTTGGCTGTGGCATCGCGCACGGAAACCCCCTGCGCAACGTTCTGTGCTCCCTCTCGCCCCATCCTACGATCGCGTCTGTCGGCGCGGAACGCCGACGTCGAGACGTCCGAACGACGACGAATTCGCCCCGTCTTCGATCAGACCCTTCAACCCACCCGGCCGCCGAAATGTGGAAATCAGTTTCGAGCTTTAACCCTTCGCACGCGACGCGGAGCGCGGAGACGTGCGAAACCGGAAAGACGCGAATCGGTGGCACAGCAGTGCAGTATGATTCGTTAGTCGTACGGTTCGCTGTTTTCGGGGCCCCGGATAGTCACGTGACCTTTTTCAGTGTCAGCAGGTCGGTAACTGCTGTATAATTTCCGTTCACAGCCTTCAGCCACTGACTCGAGGGGGCCGGAAGGCTTTTGGTCTTGACTCTGTCACGCTATGTTACGCTGTGCCTTTTTTTTCTAGACATTTTACGTCTTAAATAAGCAAGTAATCAATTCAAAATGCATACCACCGTGATTGTACGTGTCTTTGCTACGTCTGTACAGAGCCTTTTTTTCGATACGAACACTAAATCTCTCGAAATTAAGAGAATCTCTCTGCAATATTCGTATATGAACTTGTAAGGGTCAAAATCGTGACAAATTGACGCTTCAATATTGCAATGAGCAGTTTAAAAGTGGTCACTTGTGTTTCCTAAAAGTCCAATCTACGTCTGTACGGAGCCCAAATTGCGAATTTCTACCTCATCGTGGAGTAATTTGTAATATTCGGCAGAAAACTCGCTTTCTGAAGCAAGTATGACGTCACAAGATGGCTGCCGCAGAGAGATTCTCTTAAGGGCCCGGGATAGTCACGTGACTTTTTCAGTGTCAGCAGGTCGGTAACTGCTGTATAATTTCCGTTCACAGCCCTCAGCCACTGACTTAAGATCCGTCTTGATCTTAATCCGACGGGTTCTACGTCTGTTACTAAACTTGTCACATTTTTTGCTCTGTATTATCGATATTATGAATTCTGAAACGTGCTTCAAGTTTTCGGCTTTATTTCGCAGAGAATCGAGACAAAATATAGCTCAATATGTAGCTGGAGATATTGTCTAGCGCGCGATGCTCTCGATTTCATCCAGAAAACTCTCATCCAATGACATAAAAATGCTTGGATTCCACGGCATGCACATTATATTACCTATTATATTATATTATTATATTATATTACCTTATATTACCAAATGTCTGCATAATCTCGTCAACTCATGACCAGCGCGCCCTAGATTGAACCTTCCTCTTTCGAATGAGCCCTTTTCCAGCGAAAAATATTCTCACATAAGGACGAAAAGTTGAGGCACGTGAAACCATTTTTCGCCTATTTTTGTCGGTAATGTGGTCACTCTACCTTATCGCGAATCTACGAAGACCGGGTATTAGGCGTCCCCCCAATTCCGAAAAATATGGAACCTCGGACTGAGCTTAGAAGGGGCACGTTCGTGAATTTTTTTCGTAATTTTTAGATAAACGGATCAGAAGAAATGGAGCATAACTGGAGTGTAACTATAACAACCCTTTTGGTAGAGGTACCAACCTGAAATTTGCTACAGAGGGATTTCTTTGGGGGCTCTGTCGAACAGTAGCAAATTGTACAACTTAATTATCCGAATTTCTTGAATAAATAGAAGTCTATCCGGTGGGTCTAATTCTGTATTTTATACTTTGATACATACAGATAGTTTACAATACTTTCTTTTTCTATTTCATGATGGATCCATTGCCACGATCCGCTATCGCTTCAAGACTGATATGAACATTTAGAAACACGAGTCAGAGTGTGAGAAGAAGTAGATTACAGCGAATTAATTGAGATTTCTTTAGTTGGCATATTAGTTAACATTGTTTTCCACTTAACACGACAGTTGGACGAACGATACTAGTCGACAAGTGTTCGTAACATCAAAGTGAATTGCAGAAGTGGAGTGGTTTATTGTATTTAATACACTGAATATAGTATATATAATAATAAGAAATTATTTACTTCAACCGAGAAATAAAATGTTAGCTTCAAAACATAACTTGTGACACTCGGAATATACGTTATACATATGTACACGCACAAAGTCCCGTAACGGCAAAAACGATAGAGTATTGCATATTTAATATTGCATCGATTCTGTTACCGTGATATTCACTATTTTGTCGCTTTAATTGACAAAAATTGGAAACACGAAGAATGAACGTATTTTTATTTGAAACAAGAAGAGCAATTTTTTCTTTGAAGTTATTATAATGCCAAAAATCTAAATAAGTCCTTTTCCAATTATTTATTAATTTTGTGGGGGCGCAATGTACTTTGAGAAGGTACATTGTAAATATTAAAACAAATTATATATTTTACCGAAAATATTTTTGCGAAGACGTTATCAGACTGTGGATTTTATGCATTTATGCCGAAACTGAGTACATCAAACTTAAAACAAACGATTGAAATCATTCAATAATACCGGGGTGTAGTATTTTCATCTGATCGAGACTATTAGCCCTTTGCGCCCTGTGGATGCGTTCGGAGAAAGCTATTAGTGTGGACTATGGATACATATATGCGTATATCGCTAGTCGCGCGAGAGCTTCGGCAGGAAATATTCGGCACTCAAAGGGTTAAAGGGTGAAATTTGGCTCCTGCAATTCGTACTATTTATATTTTGCATAGAAATCTGCAGTCTACTCTCGTTCTTCTTTATGCCACAAATATCCTTTCTACCCGAACAGTAGAAAATATAAATACAGTGATTTCTCTATATATGTCGCCAAGGCCTGGATGATAAACGTCGCGGAATTATCCCCACTACTGCGGGCTACATAAACACGAATATGTCTCCTGGATGATACAAACACTGGCGTGCTGTTGACATATATCGAGAATTCACTGTAATGGAAAACTGAAATTGTCTACAGCTTCTTTTAAAAAGTGTGTATGTCTAAACAAAAAGCGAGATTCATTGTTGACTGTCGATATGATGAACAATGTTTCGCGACTTCTTACGGGGGAGAGCAGGAAATTCCGTTTCGAAACGATGAAAAATTGTTGAACGTTCTAGTGGCTTTAACGGAGGAGTTATCGATAATGAAACACAAAGAGTCCTCGAAACGCGTTTCCCCGGGAAACCGGTGTGCAGTCCTGTCGCCGCCGTATGGTGCAAAGTTTCCCGGGAGCAGCGATAAAATTACCGTGGGCCTGGTACAATGGACTTAACGCAGTAATTAGCGAACGGAAGCTCCTCAGCTACGAGTTACGCTAATAAACCCGATTGGATTTTGCCGTTCAAAGCAGCCGAGCTGCCTGAAAATTGCGTCGATATTTCGATGAACTTCCGTTCCCGTTCGATCCGCCAGCCATCCGCAGCACCTGATAAAAAAAGAGAAACCATGATGATTAAAAGTCTAGGTTCCCTAGACTCCGTTGCGAAACATCGCGAGGCACGCGGTGAGAAATGATTTTAGAAATCGTCCGGACCGATCGATCGGATTGACCCCTTCAGGTGTGTCGCGGAGAGCTTGCGATTTTTAAGCCAATTGCCCGGAACATAATCCTCAAAGGATGCGGAGCTTAACTAACCGCGAGACCCGAAGAATATTCGATTAGCTCAATCTTGCATTCGCAGCCGAACCATTATGCGCGAACCGCTTTGACTTCGCCACACTTGCATACTTGTTCCAACTTGAGACGACGGTGGCCAAGCAAGCAGATTATGCGCGTCTTCGACTTTGCATACGATGTCGGAAAGAAAATGTACAGGGTGTCAAGAAATTATGTGCGAAAACCGTTGGAACGCGATTCTACGCCTTAGGATCGGCGAAGATCTGTTGAAAAAGTTTCCTGGAACATTTGACCTTGACCGACTTTTTCAAGGTCAAATTTTGTTACGATTTTTCTCGTGTTCTACTCGTCGAGAGGGACAAATTTCTCGAAGGAACCATCGGTCAAAAATGAACACTTGGCGCTGTATCGAGACCACACTGACAAACGACGAAACCATAGCGAATTAAACACCGTAATGAAAAAGCGATTCCATGACGCTAGCCTCGGACACGCCCCAGGAAAGAGGATTCTAGGTATCGGTCGCAACCTGAATGCGGGATAAATTGCTTGACAATGAGCACATCCAGCCACCCTTCACCCCTTGCCCCCCCCCCCTCCCAGAGATTTTTTGTTTGTGACCCCGTGCCACGAAGGGATACAAAATACAATGGGCTCACTGTACGGGCTGTTTGCGTCACGAGCTACGGGACGGCAAGAGAAAGGGGGAAGGAAAGAGGGAGAAAGAGACAGAGGAGAAAAGGTGTGTACAGGGCGACTCCTCGGGGTCTGTTATTGTCGACCAAGCAGGATGATTTTCGACGGAACGAATTTCGTGCACTGGAACGAATGAGGAGCATCGGACGCAGTACTTTTCCCGATTAATCTTCAACCCCGGCTCCAATTTGTCACGAGCTTTCGAGGAGCACGCGCTCCACCGTCTCAGATCGTTCGAGAGGAGCAGATCGGAACGATTGCTGTTGATTGCTGTAATCATCGTTTTAGCAGGACCATCGATCTTCATACACACTGACGCGAAAAAATATTTGCGTTGTCTCCCGACTCGATCGGCCACCCTATTCGAAGCAATTTTGTTGTTGCCTGATTTCCTTTTTCTCGCGATCTCTTAGCCGAGGATTACAAATGGCTGACGAACACTGGGTGCTGCGACCGGCATGTAGGCCGTGTAGTGTATATTAATTTCATTTTTTCTGATTAAACAGTTGACATGCTAATACGTCTCCGATACGTCGTGTGTTCCTCGTGACACAGTGCACATTGAAGTAAAATATTGTTTAATATTAATGGCAAATACTGTGAGCAATATTATCTTAGGAACATATTTGTTTCCGCTTATTGAACGATATCTGAGCACATACCAATATGGCCGCGCCCTTACCAGTCAAAAATTCTGAAAATCGCACATCTTTACGCATGCATTCCTTTTGAACTACTGATCTCCTAGGATTAAATCTCGGATTTTCCTACAGGATTACATTGAAAAAAGTTAACAAATTTTGGTTTCCTCGAGTAAAGTTTAGCCTAATATTCCATTAAATGCAACTTATCTTCTTATAATACGTCGTTGAAGGTACTTTGTTATGAGTCGTTGAATTCGTCTTTTCAAGGACCATAATGCAGCAACAAATAAATATACAAGCATTTGAAAAACTCAAGGTCACCTTGATATCTTAAAAAATACGAGAGAATATAAGTCAATAAGTAAAGTATTACTTCAGGTGGTTAGTTTCACTGACTCACCCTGTATATTCTCAAAGATATAAGCTGAAATCGTTGCTAAAATCACACTGAATCGAATGAAGTGCCGCCATATTGAAAGTATACAATTTTTCTACACCATTTTAGGTTCATACTCTTACAAATTATCAAATTTTAATTTTGTCCTTAAGGAAGCATATTCTCGCGGGTTATGAGGGGTTGTTGGGGAGGGGAGGGGCCGCAAAAACACCGTAAAATTAAAACTCACGAGTGGGTGGGGGGAGTATGGGTGAGGTGGCGGGGGTACGTGCAGCTCTTTATCGATCAGCGACCCCTTCAACTTCGCCGACATCGTTCGAACTTGCTCCTTGAGCCCTAACATTATTATCAAAGTCAATAGTTCGCCGAACTATTCGAACAAATACCTTTACGGGGCGTATAATCGAAGGGAACGCGGTCGGAGGTTGAAGGGTGGGTCGGGTGAAAGAGAAAGTTGCGTCGACGAAGGGGGATGATCACTTCTCTCTTCTTGCTCGTTCCCCGTCGGCGTGCGAGAGATTTGCGATCGCTTTATTAAAAGTTCCAGCTGCCGCCAGCCGATCGCCGATATTCTCCTAGCGAAAGTTTCTAAACTCGGTATCTATGAATTTCTTGGCGAAAGGATTCCTTGGCAGGAAGAGGAAGACGAGTCTTCTGCGCGTCGTATACGCGGTAGGTTTGCATTCGCGGCACGAGCTCGTCGATACAAATACAGTGACTCACGAAATTGATCAAATACTTTCCTTTGCCATACTTTTTATTTAATCAAAATGTAGTGACTAATTATAGATTTTTGGAAATGCATCTGATCAATAACTGAAGTTGTTCTCTTAATAAAAAAAATACAGAACGTATCGGAAATATTATTTATTAGAACAATAATTAAACAATAAACAGAATACTGAATTTGATCAATAACGTGACTTAGCATCTAATAGTTTTAATATTTTGTATATCCGCCTTTGGCATCAATAACAGCTTGAATTCTCCTGGGCATACTTTCAACGAGGTTTTTACATTGTTCACTTGTAATTTGGTTCCACTTGTTCAAAACATTTTCCCATAATAAAGACAAGTTGGAATTTGTCTCTTGGAAATCGGCCATGTCTTTTTTTAATTGGCTCCAAAGATTTTCGATTGGGTTTAGGTCTGGTGACTGAGGTGGCCATTCTAAAACATTAAACCCTTTACTTTGGAGCCATGATTTGGTAATCCGAGCCGTATGTTTGGGATCATTATCGTGTTGGAAAATGGTATCCCTTATATTTAGTTGCAGCTTTTGCATACTTCCTACCAAGGAAGTGTTTAAAATATTTACATAATCCTTTGCCGTCATTCTCCCATCTATACGATGAGCCATACCTACACCTAAGGCAGTCATGCAGCCCCATACCATAATGTTTCCTCCTCCAAATTTTATTGTAGGACGAACAAGTCGCCGGCTTAACTTTTCATTTTGTTTTTTCCAGATCCATTCTTTTCCATCAGACCCAAATCTATTTATTTTAGTCTCATCCGACCAAATTACGCGTTCCCAGTCTTGTAAAGAAAAGTTTACGTAGTGTTTGGCAAATTTTAAACGTAACATCATGTGGCGTTTTGTTAAGAGCGGTTTTTTCACTTTGGCTCTTCCCTTCATACCAGCTTCTCGTAATGCTCTCCGAACTCCTTCAGCACTAATGTGTATGTTATCAAATGTTTTCAACCTATTTTTTATTTGTACGGCATTATCTACTTCTCCTGACCTTATAGAACGAATTATACTACGCTTAATAGTGTCGGAAAGTTTCGGCTTACGGCCAGCTTTATTCCTCGTGACATTCTCTGCATATTTTTTTCTAATATTGCTAATCATTCCTACCGAACATTGATATTTATTTGCTAGTGTTCTATGTGAAACACCTGCCTTAAGTTCTTTTACGATCTCTTGTACGACGTTTTGAGCGATTGGTTTCACTATACAAAATATTATTAAATATTAATAAAAAAATAATATCGTATAAGCTATTACACAATTCGTGCGTACTTACTGACTATTATATATTACTTACTGACTACAGTTGAATAATCTAGTGTATAATAAGCGAAGAAAAAGGTTAACAGGAACCAAACAAAATTCTTACACTTTGAAAATCTAAACTCACAAAATCGATCAAGTGCAGCAAGCAACAGTTCGGACACTACTAGCTAGATCTGAAGGACCAGATCAACTAACATTGTATTCAGCGTCAAGGGGAGATGTAAACAAACAACCTACGTGACTTTGTTCAAGCGTTAACTGTCCTAAGAAAACTGTATTTTAAGAAAAACTAGAAACAAACTACTATGTGATCAATTTCGTGAGTCACTGTATGTCCGCCTTGTGTTGCTTGTTGAACGCTACGCCAGAAAGATCCTTGCCAAAACGGACAGCTGCTGCGCGCCAGCTTGATCAAAACGATCACCTAGAAAAGTTATGTAGTACCGGATAAATTAACCCCATACGAGGGTCAGTCCAAATACACAGTCTTTACTCGATATATGTCCCGAATGCCTAGCCGATAACAGTCCAGGAACTATCCCCACTGCCGAGAGGTATACCCTGTGAGAGGCCAAGAAGTAGCACAATACAAGATTGGCCCTCGGATATTATCAATAATGGATTGGACTTAGCCCATTTTCAATGTTTGATGGCTTTAATTGTTGAACTAACTGCGAAAACTTATGTGTCCAAAATTACCGTGTATACTCCGAATATACTTAACCGCAAATGTTGCTTATGACAGCTAACTTGTAGTTGTACACGTAATTACCGGCAACAAATGGACTTAGCCCATTTTCAATGTTTGATGGCTTTAATTGTTGAACTAACTGCGAAAACTTATGTGTCCAAAATGATCGTGTATACTCCGAATATACTTAACCGCAAATGTTGCTTATGCCAGCTAACTTGTAGTTGTACACGTAATTACGGGCAACAAATGGACTTAGGCGACTTTCAAAATAAACGGCTCAAACGATCATTTTCATCAGAAAAATGCCACGAATAGGTTAGTGAAAGTCCGATAAAAAATAATGAAAAATCAAAAAATTTTGCTACTGGATCAGTAGTGGTCTCAAACAAATACACCTGGTTCGAATTACGAATAGTATCTTCTATCCGATATCTGTCACTCGGTAGACCCGTGTCGCGGACATATATCGAGAGAACGTTGTGGGACGTCTTTGTGTTGGGACGTTAAGGGGGCCGGCAGGCATTTGGCCTTGACTGTCACGCTATGTTATCCTGTGCCTTTTTTCTAGACATTTTACGTCTTAAATAAGTAAGTAATCAATTAAAAATGCATACCACCGTGTTTGTACATGTCTTTGCTATGTCTGTATAGAGCCCTTTTTTCGATACGAACACTAAATCTCGCGAAATTAAGAGAATCTCTCTCTCAGCGGCAGCCATCTTGTGACGTCATACTTGCTTCAGAATTCGAATTTTCTGCCGAATATTGTTAATTACTCCCCGATGAGGTAGAAATTCGAAATTTGGGCTCTATACAGACATAAATTGGACTTTTAGGAAACACAAGTGACCACTTTTATACTGCTCATTGCAATATTGAAGCGATAGTTTGAAAAGGTTTTGACCCATGCATAAGCATATGGATTTCAAACCCTGCCGGCCCCCTTAACGGTCGCGTGGTGTCCGATCGGCAGAGATTCGCCGGTGAAATTAGTTCGAAAATGCCGGGCCAAGTGCGCGGGAACGTTGGTCGATATTTTATCATGGATGTCTCAAACTGCAGCGGCGGGATTCGCGGGCTCGTGAGCTATCGCGGGACGATAAATTCAATGCCGGTCTCGCGATGCGTGTTAATTCGTTTGCAGTGGCGAGCAACGGGCTCGCCGTCCCGAAAACGCGACTGATTTATCGGCCAAATAATTCGGCCGGTCCCACGTTCTCGTACGGTAACGCTTCATTAATAATTTCTCACGGGCACCGTGATATACATTCGCGGGGCAAGCCCGGGGCCCACGGGGCCCACGGGGCCCGCCGAAATTGGATCGACGCGGCAGATAGCCCGTGACAAAGACAGGTGCAATCTCGGGGGCCGCGCCGCGATCGTTCAACGAGAGTAATTAATTGCCCCGCCGCGGTCCTGCATCGTAATGATAAGACAAAGCAACTAAACAGAAGAGAACGGATCGGAAACTTCCGATGAAACGATATTATCCTTGGCAGGAAACGAAAGTACCGAGTGCTGTAAATATTTATAAACACTTAACGGCGCATTTTCTGTATGAACCGTTTATTTTGAAAGTGGCCTAAGTCCACTTATACTTAAATCGAGATGTTTAAGGGTTTGTGTTTCAATAAAATTAAATGTGTCATACTGCTTAAGTGTACCTAATAGAGTTAAATGTACAGTTCCTGATAAAATAATAGCAATTATTAATTGAATAATATGTGTTTTCTTATCAAAAATGGAATTAAGCCACTTTCAAAGTTAACAACCATATTCGTTATACAATTTGAAAGAGCCCAAGTCCATTCGATATAATTTAAAATGCTTCAAATTGAACAAGCGATACTCAATTTACTTTATGTTTCTTTACAACACTTCGAAAACACAATTTATGCAATTCAGGACATTTTTTAACTACATGAATTACATAACAATTTACTGCTTATCTACATTTTGTGTATGCGGGAGGGATTTGAAGAAGACATGGTGTTGTCCTTGTATTTCGCTTTTGCAATTCGTCTTATATTTTTATAAAGTGGTGTCAATACAATATTGTCGAACTTTCTTGGTCTAACCCGACGTGGTAATAAATTCAGGATTTTAAATTTTGCATTCTCATCCATTGATATCTTATAGAAAATTTTATATGGTTCATTTCTCAAAAAACGCATCCCACATATTTTTAACCAATTTATTGCTTCTCCGTTAGAATTCTTTACCCTTTCAAAAATTGCGTCCTCCAAACATTTTATTGATATGAAATCCTCTTGTTTCATTTCATTTAGAATAAAGTTATTACCTTTCCGGTACTTTTTGTTCGAGGGACATTATCAATAATGGATTGGACTTAGGCCACTTTCAAAGTGATGGTTTTAATTATTGAACTAACCGCGAATACTCTGAATATACTTAACCGCAAATGTTGTTTATGACAGCTAACTTGAAGTTGTACACGTAATTACGGGCAACAAAAACTAATTGACAAATGGACTTAGGCCACTTTCAAAATAAACGGCTCATATTATGTTTTCAATTTCCAGAAACCGCGTAAAAAGTATTCGTGCACCCTTTAAAAACGAATGACTTTCCTAAATGTGGACCGAACGGCTTAAATTTTTCTTTTTTAAAGGATAAGTTTACAAGTATGTAAATAATTTCTTATTAAATTGCTATTGGTCGCAACGACGAAATAAATTCTTTCAGGCTTTATCTCGTAATTCGTTGCTAACTGCTATTTTTTATGAGGCCTGTTTCGCGGCTGTCGGACGTGTGCAGTTCGATAACGAGCTGCAATTGCAAGCTGCACTGGCTGCGAGCGCGAGCACCGATCGAACACCCGATACCCTCGATTACGGTCACCTTCTAATGGTCGATGGTCACTCGTAGCTCACCTTCGACCTTCGTTATGGCGATCCTTACCCTCTAACGTAAATTATAAAGCGCGATCATTAATTTCAGAAAGGGAGCTCGCAGGGTACAGCTACACCGGCTGCTAATTATAATTTGTAGGTTCCGCAAAAATTGCCGCAGACATGCGCGAGCCGACAATTATCGCGACGGAATAGAGTACCGGTAATATTCACTGTGCAACAGTGATCGTTTATCTTCTCGCGTCGTACAGTGATCGTTTTGCCCAAAAAGGACGAAATTCACAATCAAGTGAAAAGTCTTGATCTAAGCGCAATCCTCGGGTCCGTGCTTCGACATAGATCGTGTAGGGCGACCCCTATTTTCTTAGGACAACGCCGACTGCGCCGAAAACTGTTACGGTACCAGGTTATAATTTATAATATTTGCTGCATATTTGAATACATTTTTAAATGTGTTTAAGACTTGTTGAAGAGCGAATTAAAAAATCATTTAAGAAATGAGGGGTCGATTGACGCGTGGACAGTTGTAAATAAAAGCAAGTCTCAACAACTCGCGTTGAAAGTTAGCGTCGAACAGTAGCGTTACCTTATAGATTGATACAGCGGTCGTAAAACGCCAAGTATTCCCGTTCGTAACAGTTAATCACCCGGAACGAAGGCACCATGAGGAACGCTACATTAATCTCGTAATTATCGCAACATTATTTATTAAATACTACCGCCACGACCCGTGAAGCAATACAAGTGCGTAAATTATTGAACTCCAACTATAAAACGCACAACTTACAAAATAACATGATATATGCCAACATACGCATTATAAATTACATTCTTTAATAATCGCAATAAAACAGTGAACGCAAACGATTCTACAAAGTGTCCTATACATAATCGTGCACAAGTGGAATTTATTAACAAAAACAAATGTTATTCACGTCGATCTGCACCAAACAGGATCTAATTTTTTACAGTTATTTTCAGATCTAGATCATTTATAGATCTTATTTCTGTCCTACAGTTGTAAAACCTAAGAAAGGGTTTACACTGACAAATACTAAGGACACAAGTGGAACA
This sequence comes from Halictus rubicundus, assembly GCF_050948215.1. NCBI lineage: Eukaryota > Metazoa > Arthropoda > Insecta > Hymenoptera > Halictidae > Halictus > Halictus rubicundus. Next base: position 5,157,956 of record NC_135166.1, read on the forward strand.
CCATGACAAATAGCATGCACAAGTGGAATTTAATAACAAAAACAAAATGTTATTCACGTCGACCTGCACCAAATAGGATCTAATTTTTTACAGTTATTTCCAGATCTACATTATTTATACAAAGACAAATACCAAGGACACTTCTCCTTCGTGTTATGTCGTGTCTCCGGCTGGTATGACAAAAATAACAGTTGAGGATACGATTACGCATAAACTTCTACGCGCACAACAATAATTTTTATACCAGAAAATCGCATAGGCGCGTTCGCAAAGGTGTTGGAATTAGCGTGGGCGGCCGAGCACGGGATTATTAGTCTAATTGATATTTATTACGGTGTCGTTGCGCGCCGATAATGTGTTATTGCCCGGTGATCCTTACACGGAGCGAGTGCAAGGGGTGCCGCCAACACATTTGCGGCTGCTGCGGCGCCTGTGCATCCGTGTAGCAGCGGTGCATACGTGCGATGCAGACGATGCGGAATGCGGCATGCGGCGCGTCACAGGACCGTATACGTATACGTGCACGATCGCTGGTGAGAATTACCCCAGAAAGCGGGCGCGGACGCGGGAGCCGACGGGGGTGGAAAGCAAGCTTCTAATCAGCCTGTTCGTTAATCCGAAACGCGGACCCGTGGCGTTCGCATTGTTTTCCACGAATTACAGGGGGAAATAGGTCACAACCGAAACCGCACGCAACCGTGGATACGCGTCCTCTGGACGAATGCCGTTTTTTCCGACCGCCTTTGACCAATAATTTAGACCAGTAACGAATGGATTTTGTATTCTGTGTGGGCACCGAAAACTGTGAATACTTTTAGGCATAATAAACAAGAAATTCACCGTTGACCATCCCTACGTTTTAACCACTAAAAAAGCGCTGAAACGTAATAGTACTTTTTATTAATTATTTTCAAATGACGTGCATCGGTTTAAAGTTTACCATGTACCTACTGGTAAGTATGTAAATAAAATAGAAAACATAGATACCATTACATTACTTTCACATCATATCTTACACATTGCAATTGTTTTTTACTTTTATAATTTCTGTAAATCTAAAAATTAATCTACGCACCAGAGTTGGACACACTTTATTTGCAATAAGACAACAAATATAAAAATCAAACGTTTTATTACTTTTATTTTTAAAAATTGCATTTTATTCTCATTTGGCGTTTAGCTCGAATCAACTGTTCGCAAATGATGTTTTATTTGAATGACGACTTTGTACACAGAAAATTGCTCCGAGGAACGAACGAATCAAAATCGATATTCGCCAGGACAATTGTGAGTAAAGTATGCTCGGACACTGTTCGTGGTGAATGCCCGGCGCGACAATAAATAAGAGCGTAATCGGTGTACAATTAACGCGCATAAAACTGTCCGCGGCTTCCGTGATCTGCAATTAAGAATTTTGTCATTTGACGGCGGGCATAGTGCCGCGTTATAATTCGGCCCATAAATAATTCATACGACGGAGGTTGCACGCAGCAATACCCCAGCATTATGTGGACGAACCAGGTGAGGGGTAGCTCGATGAATTATGAATATTCAGCGTAGTTCGCACATCGTATGTTTCGGAACTGTCCGGCATTAATCCCTCCGATGCATGCCGGGATCCAGAGCGGCTTGCGGAATCCCATCGGAACTGAACCGCCTTCTTCCGGGACGGATAATGGCGCTAATGTGGTCGGACTGTGCATGATTGCGGAAAGTGAAAAATCGATACTGTAGAACTAAGATTTTTCCATGGAACTTGGATTTCAGAGTAGACAAAAGGTCTTTTGTACGTATAAGTACGTACGTATTAGTCCCACTAATATTTGGACGCTCTTAAAAATCGCATAAGTTTGTCAATATTGGACTATACTACAAGTTAGGACAATTAGTTCGCTACGTGAAAGTGAAAAAAAAGGTTTGATTAAAATTGCGATTTGTCGAAATTACAGAGAAAGTACTAAAAGTTGTATTTTGCAACTTTTTTATGCGAGCTTATATTAAATATTTAGAAAGTACATTTTGTACACCTGTATCAATTATACATATTCCGAATATTTCATCTAAATCGGTCAACGTTGCAACGATCTACAAACGTTTAACGATGAAAGCTTAAGGGTGAAGTCGTACTTTCTAAATTTTCAATGTAAGTCCACATAAAAAAGTTGCAAAACACAACTTTTAGTATTTTCTCTGGAATTTCGACCAATTGCAATTTTTGTAAACATTTTTTTGTCACTTTATGTAGCAAACCAACTGTGCTAACTTCTTTGAAAAAGTCCAAGTCGTATGGTCCAATACTAACAAAGTTGTGGGAATTTTAAAAGCGTCCGAATATTAGTGGGAGTTACTAATCTATGGAGTTATATAATCTATGTGTATACTATATACTTCTATTGAGCTTGCTGAAACATCGGCGAAAAGAACTAATTTTTATTGGTTCACACGAACTATTTTTGTTTTCAATGTTAGATCACTGAGAGGAACAGGACACATTTGATAACATGATAGATCGTCGTAAGTGCGCGGAAGCTGTTACTCTTCCGTTCCTGAGGTTCATTTTCGTGACCAGAAAAGAAAAACGCGACTCGAAGATATAAATCGTCCGGCTGTAATCTGCTTTAGTTTGCATTTTCGTTTTAATGCTTCGTCCACACGGTATTGCGAACGACGCGATTTCTGTTTGAACTGGTCCGTCGAACGGGCTTGCGTAATTAATGGCGCCGCGCCGGCTGGGATCGAGTGATGCTTTCGGACGCGTAACAATTTCGCCGGAAAAACGCTACCGGCAAAAAGATGGACTATTAAACAACCATGCGTTGTCGCGGAATCTATGTTTCTCTCGAGAAACAAATCATAAAAACCATTACAGCATGAGTGCACACCTTGAGATCGACGAAGATCTGTTAAAAAATTTCGGTGCAAGATTGACCTTGACCTACTTCTTCAAGGTCAATCATATGTTTTTACTGCATCCTATAATACTCATCGCGGAAAACAACTGTCTTGAAGGAACTGTGAGTCCCATGTCAACCGTTTTCTTAAAAAACAACTTTGTAGTTCCGTAAACTATAGATAGATTGTGTAACCTAGTAACCACTGACCTAGGTAGATTATGTTACGATTCTTTTTTGCAAAATTATAACAGTTTAAATGTCGACAATTTTGTCGATAATTGGAAACTTAGTGTCTAAATATTTGCTGGGACAACTGCATTTGATTATAGTTTCTTTGGAATTGCTGTTCCACAGTAAAGAATTTAGGTTAGAACGGCGAAATGGTGTAATCGTGAACATTCCTTGTACAGTGAATTCTCGTTACGAGTCAGTTGCGCCGTTCTGGTGACTGACTCTTAGACGAAATCCGAGGTTGTCGCCGAGCGTCGCATTTGAAATACAAAGGGCACAATGGAAACCTAAGAGTCATATCCGTCTACGAGTCATAAGAGCCTATGACTACTAAGCGGTAGGGTAGTTCCACTGACTCCAAATCGTAAGGTTGGCACTGACTCGTAACGAGAATTCACTTTATTGCGTAATTTAAGAGAATTTGGATTCATTGACAACAACGTTAACGACCAAGATGTCGACGCGACGTTGAAGAGGGAAGGAGGAAGAAGAAGATTAGAGTGGCAACGTGACTGGGCGATACGTGCAGTTCTCCGCGTGTCCCGAGGATTCAACGCGCAGCTTGAAAACGTTACGACCCGGCCGAAAGTTGGATGTTGAACTTCAAGTTACGTTGAAGTTTCGCCGGGTCGCTCGCGTTATATGCACGCGCACGTAGGGGGTGTAAACAGGAACAACTTCCAGCATGCTAAGCGCGCGATTCTGTGCTCCCATTGTGGCTCTCTATGCATGATATCCCTTTTTACGAATCCATGATCCATTCCGCAAATGGAATGCCCTTTTTTCTTTAGAACCGACTTTAAAATCATAGTACAGTAATGTCTCGACAAATATGACCACTGAAATTACACATCAAAAGCAAGCAGGGAATAATTTTGCAACAAATATATTAAGTTAATGCAGTGACCCGCCCGTTCTCCAAACCCCATAAAAAACAAGTAGAAGTACGAATAACCTAATTCTTCAGCTATATTGAAAAATGATTGCAACATACCATATTAATCCTATGTAATCATTAACACTTTGATTTTATAGGGTAAATATTGTTTATTAACTGGAACTATAGAAATTTGGCACAGCCCTCTATCGGAGAAGTAGATATTTTTTAAATTGATCACTTGAAAGAAAAATTAAAATAGATCTAATGCGAACGATCATGTTTCTTCCAGGTGTCCAAAGAACTCTTCATGTTCTGCACAACTCGGAGCAACCGGCCTCGGTGTTTTCCATCCTCGAATCTGGGAATAAAGTGGTTCCGTTGATAGCAGACGGCTTGTTCGACCTCCTCATGTACAAGATATCCAGCATCTACACGAACAAGATGCAGAAGATGGAGTCGAAGGGGCCGCGGTTCGAGATCGGGGATTTCTGTGTGAAACTCGGCAGCGTCACTATCAATCAGAACTTCAAAGGTGTCCTTGTTGAAGTAAGTATAATTATCAATTTCGATATGACGCTTTTCGCAAGTACAGCTCTATATATGTCCCAAATGCTTAGCCGGTAAAAGTCGCAGATCTATCCCCACTGCTGCGGAGTATACCCCGTGAGGGGCCATGAAGCTCGAGAGACCTCGTTCGCCTAATCCGGGTCGGGTATGTCGGTGTGAGACCACTACTGATCCAATAACAAAACTTCCTTATTTTTCATTATTTTTTTATGGGACTTTCGCCAACATATTCGTGGCGTTTTTCTAATGAAAATAAGACCAAATATGACATAATTCCGATGATGTTTACTTGAGTGAACGATGAGGCCACCTGAATAACTCGGTTGCTGGTGATAGAAAAAATGTGTTAGACGAGACCTGCGTGGTTTCGAGGGTAGCATGATTCCATGTTAATAGTTTTTTCGTAGGTGGACGCGTAAAGGACATACGAAGGTCAACTCAGTTTTTTAAATTAGAACGATATACTTTTCTATGTGCTATCTGATAGGGCGTTTTAAGACGCGTACAGTGGCCTAAGACTCGAGGTCATTCAAGGTCGTTGAAGGTCAACTGCGCTGGAAGCTTCGATTGGTTCAAATTTTGGACTCGTGCTTCCTGACCAATTTCCAAGCGGAAGTGGACGAACCCGTGGTATGCCCGCAATCAATAGACCCGACGTGCACCATATTATCAATCGATATCGCGAACGAGCCGTCACACGCGACCGGCAAAAACGTCCGTAAACGGCGTCGGTGTTTCGTCAAGTTTCGATCGGGGGTTAATTAGATAGCGGTCGTTTCTCAGGGTTCGCGTAACGAGTTTCGCGAGAATCAGCCAAGCCAGACATCTGCCGCAATTATTCATTCAACCGATTATTTCCGGCCTCTAGCCCGCCCATCCCCGTCCCCATCCCCCGAGGGAGAGAAAAGTTTCCAGGCGTTTGAAAACTTCCAGATACCCGGCTCGAAACTGCGATTTAAAACGGAACAGATGCCGCTTCCTCCCGTCCCTCGTACCCCCGAATCTTGCGTCGGTGTTGACCTTAATTGGTCTTCCGAGATTCGTCCCTCGGGAGAGAGAGAGAGAGAGAGTATCAGGGGTTAATCATTTGGGTCACTTTAACACGTGTATTCTCGACGTTTTGAATATCACGATGGACTTGACGACAACATGTACGCCGACGTTCAAGACGAGGCACCGTTTGGTCTTCAAGGAAACTTTTCTTTCGTGAAATCCTTTCGATCCTCTCGTGCTTGGGAAATTCTTCATGTTCCGGCGGGCGTCCTAACGATTTAATCAAGATCAGAAAGCGATCGGATTACCGAACTTTGCCGGATTAGTCGAGTGATCTATTCCTTTCTCCGGGTACCGGTTCAGGTGTCACGGTATGAGCGAGGGGGCTGCCGCACGAAATGTAGCCATAGCAGCGGCTATTACAGCGACAATGGCGGGACTTCCGTTCTAGGAGGCTCGAAGCCGTTCGTGCGGAGGAATGTGTCGGACTAACGTGGCCTCTAAGCGATCCACCGCGCCGGCCATTCGTATCGGTAACGGCGCTGTTTGTACCCTCCCACGACGTCGAATACGTTACGATAAACCCCCCGGTTCCACCATTAATTTCACCGGAGAAATACTACGGCGTCTCGGGGCCCGCCGACTGCCACTAACTCACGGTCTACGCTCGGCGTCCGCTTCTTTCTCTAGAGGACACAAAAAAAAAGTCGCGGGAACACAAACTATACTCACGAGAAAGATACAGCCGGGGTTGTTCGAATCTCACCCAGCGACTACCGAGTCAATTTTCTGATATCTTGAACGTACCTCCTCGTACGCAGACAATTACAGTGAATTCCCGCTATAAGTCAGTTGCGCGGTTCCTGCGAGAGACATTTAGACGAGATCTGAGGTTCTCGCCGAACGTTGCATTTGAAATACACAGTGCACGCTGGAAACGCAAATGTCACTATCGGTCTCTATGTCGTAAACCTATGACATGAAACAAAACTTTTTAAAATTGCTCTTATTAGTGTTTTCTCTTAATTGAATTGCCATTTTAGCGATATAATACACGTTTCTGTGTGCTGGAATTATTTACATTACCGAATGTTGACTTTCATTTGCTCAGTGTTTTCTTAAGGTTTCTTAGAAGCTTTACACGAAATTACTCTAGGTTCTGTAACAAAAATTCGAAATGATTTATTTTAAAATTTAATGTTTTTTATGCTTTAAAAATAAGTAAAATTAATATAGGATCAGTAATTGGCACCCTCTCAGTAATTGGGTTCCTTACCCAACTCGTATTGAGGTTGATGGAGATTGTCTCGACTAATAAAACACGTTTCAAATTCGTGAAATAAAAATCTAAATTGAAACTGACATGTACCCTCGACGCATGCAAAATGAAAGAAATAGATTTTCGTAATTTGTTACACAAGAAAACCCCGAGAATAAGTACTGCAAAGTATTCGAAAAAGTTGATAGGTAGTAAATATTTATGCAAGATCCCACTTCGAAAGAGTCTGTTATAAAAATCAGGACGAGAAGAAGATGTCACCGGAATTTCTCTGGCTTTCTTTCAGCGGTTACCGTTGAAAAGCTGTAACTCTTGATCGAAGCGATAGCTGATCCTTTGGCACCGAGCGTCGGACATCTTGATCTTGATCTTGAAAGAGAGCAGCGTGTCGTTTCGTCGGACGTAGATTTGTTATCGTGGAAATGCACAACGCATTTTCGTTTTAGTCTTAAATACTTAGACACCTTCGTATCGTTAAGTAAGCTACTGCCTATTTTTCTCGCGAATTATCATAATTAACAGTAGAATAGGTTACAAACATTCTACTGTTTAAAGTAAAAATTCACGTTTGTTAATTTGTATGTAACACGAATTCTCTTAACAGAATATGGTTTATGGAAACCAAGTCCAATTTCTTAGGCGTGAGGCTGAAATATAAAGTATATATTATTATTATTATTGTTATTATTATTATTATTATTATTATTATTATTATTATTCTACTATTATTATGATACACATACAGAAGCCTTACATGTATATATGCCTAAAGTAGGTATAAAGAAGGAAAACATTCAGATGAGAAGCAAAAGAGTTGTTATTTTTCGGTGTATGTGGGAAAACAATAGGTTTTGAAAGTTTAACGGTGTGTAATGACAGAGGTGTTCCATTATTTTCCCGCACTCGGTTTATATCCGGCGAAACCCTCTTCTGAAGGAAGAATAAAGTGTAACGCTCGAGGGAACATACCGATACACCCATTCTCATTTTTTTTTCTCCCGTTTCATTCTGGTCAACCAATGACCCGGCAAAAGTGCCAATTCCGTGCCGAGCACTGTACGAAGTGTTCGTATTCTGTTCCCGTCATTATTCGTTTGTCCCGAGGAAAAATAAAAGGGCGGAAACGTTTTACCGCCATTATATTCTTTTTCATGAAAACGTCGTCAACACCTATTCAAAACATTACATTACCGTCATCGATGTCTTCCGCAGGTTGAATACAGACCCTGTGTCGTTCCCGGTAGCGCATGGGAGCTAATGCGGGAGTTCTTGCAAGGTTTTCTTGGGCCAACAGTATCCAATCAAGCCCCGCAGTATTTACAGGTGAGAATTTCATAATCCTGCTGAAAGGGTCTAGGTGGATAAGCATAACAATCATGATAACTGTTCATAGCTTTATTTATCAACTCTTTGAACATATTTTTTAAGTACTTCTTGTAGGCTCATTAGCCTCTCTGTTATTCCTAATGTAACATCTATTTAACATCTATTTATCCCCATAAATAGTTAAGAGAATTTGAAAGAATTAATAATCATTTTAAAAGAACTGATAATTTTAAGCTTGCAAAAAAAGTTGGAAACGATAGTAGTTTGTTTCTATAGCATTCTTATTGCTTCTTTACAGAACCGAATGAATGATATCTATCAACCTCTGGATACCATACAACAGTATTTGGAACACTTCGGCCAATATCGAAAAGCCACGGGTGTGATATAAGATGGAATCAATTAAATTTGCGAAAAATCGCAATAGAAATGTTTTGTTATGATTGAAAGATTGTAACAATATACACTTCAATAAATGATTCTCTTCAGATACGCGTGATTTGTGTCGATAGCGACACCTATACGAGACACGGTGTACACTTGCCGGTTATATTTGATTTCACTGACTTAATCGATAAGGAAATGATCTTCTATTCCGACGTTAATATCTTCTGTTCCTTATTCTTGCACATGTATTCACATTTTTCGTTTCTCTTAAGCAAAGAAAGAATAATGTCAATCACAACTTTATATAGTAATCAAAATATTTTATCCGTTTTAATTTTCAGAACTTCATTGTTCGTATATAATACTTGCGAAAATTATACGAATTTAAAATGGGAATCAGTTTACCCGCTTCTTGAACTCACCTTTGAATCTTTCTTGCATTGAACGTATTTACATGACAATTGTGAATATTTATACAAGAATGATGTAGCAAATTTTAAATTACGTCGATACCGACGTACTATTTTCCTCTTGCACAGTTACATATTTTACAGTTATATAGTACCTACACTTACATTCGATTTTCATACTTTTTAATCACTATTAAATTACAATGTTACGATCCCGCGTTATGCTTTAATTGCAAAAATCGTATATCGGGAAAAAATGCATTATACTGTTACTATGTACATATACTTGAAAAAAAACTTACGTAAATATACGTCATTAAATAGAACAAGAAATTGAAAAAAAAACAACTAGATAATCAAGCAGGAATGGATTTAATGAATACACAAATAGATCTCTATGCATTTAAACTTTCCAAAAGCTCGAAATTGGAATAAAATAAAGACTATAATAAAATTTATATGTAGAAACAAAGTATTTATATGTAGTAGCAGAGAATCCTCTCTGATAGTAGTTCTAAGTCCGGCTAGGAAAATGTAAATTTTCGGGGACGTAATGTCGACTGTTAATGAGTGTCCAAAGTCTGATTTCCACGACTTCGCGTAGTAATTTAATGAAATGGCACTCGGTCGTAACTACTTAAATCTACAAAGTCACATGAATTTCATTGGTCCCTGGAAGCTATCTGTACAATCGTACGATCGAACGATCACAGCGCCGCGTTCTGCCACAGGTCACGACCATCGTCCCTGCGTTCGATATAGTCCACTGGAAGCGTAATCATCGTGCGAAGGTTTTATATCGTTAAGCAGCCAGGTGTCAGGCAAAATTAGGAATGACTATGGAGGTATTTAACAGTAAAATTATACGTAATACACTTTAACGAACTACATCCTTTGAAAAGCGATTCTTGGAATAATGTACTTCTCTTGTTTTTTAGATACAAATATTGACCGCAAAGTCGTCGAAATTCGTGTCCAATGTATTCGTAAGTAGTAAACACACAATGTCAAAGTCCAACAGAAACGAGTTAAGTTGTATGAAATGTAACATTTTTATACATCATTCATAATCACTATTTAGTTAGGAAACTTTTGGAAGATTCAACTGAAAAAATTGTGCATTGTGTATTTATAACGTGTGTTAAAAATTTTATAATGACCAAGTTTATAAAAACTTCATACTGGTGTTTGTAAAACTAGTTTGAATTTCTCATGAGATACTTTTATGACATTAATTCTCATAGCAGTAATTTTTGCTAATATTTTATATACTTTGATTTTTATATACAGGTAAAGCCGACTTCCACTATCAAAGAAGTCAAGGAGGAGTTATATAAGTTAAAAAAAGGACCAACTATTCATAGGCAATGTTTAAGGCTAGATCCTAAAGGAAAAGCTTTATCGGATTCAGATACATTGAAAAGTTTGTCTGTCACTGATGGAGGCAAATTATATTTAAAAGATCTTGGACCACAAATCAGTTGGAAAGGTGTGTTCCTTGTGGAATATGCTGGTCCCCTAATTCTGTACCTATGGATATATCAGCGTCCTTGGATCTTTTATGGCGATGTTTCTACATCCAAGATAGATACAACAGTCCAGTAAGTTTATTTTAATGCGTGTTTTAATGCCTATTTAACAATACTCTAACCAATCATAATTTCAGTGTCGCAGCTGTCTGCTGGTCAATACATTATGCAAAGCGACTCTTGGAGACTTTGTTCGTGCATCGATTCAGTCATGCAACAATGCCATTGCGTAATCTTTTCAAAAATTGTTCCTACTATTGGTTATTTGCAGCATATGTAGCGTATCATGTGAACCACCCACTATTCACAAGTGCAAGTGCAATGAAATTTTCTGTGGGTTTAACAATGTTCGCGCTTTGTGAGCTTGGCAATTTAAGCATTCATTTAGCTCTAAGAAATCTCAGACCAGCAGGTTCCACAGTGAGGAAGATACCTGTAGCTACTTCAAATCCATTCACACAACTTTTCAATATGGTTTCTTGCCCAAACTACACCTATGAAATTGGTAGTTGGATTGGTTTTACCATTATGACATCTTGCCTTCCAGGTAATATAAGTTTCTGCCAGGGCTTGAAAACTGTTATATAATACCGGTTTCGGTTCTTAAAACAGTTATGAAGAATTTTTAATTCAAATAATTGTTATGAAGAACCGAAATTCTCAACTAATATCTGTTTCGATTACGGTTCTTATTGCAACAATTTCGCGACAAGTTTGTTTTATAAATGTCTACTGATCCTGAGGTCTAGATTCACTCCTACAACGGATGATCATTACTCTTTTTACACCCTGTAGAAATGTTTCTAGCTTTTCTATAATTATTTTATGAAACATATGTATGTATACGTATGTAAAATTCAGTTATAATAATTCGACGTATCACTTACGGAAATGCGAAAATCGATTCTCTGTCATTTTAAAAACCGGAAAAATAACTATTTGGAACCGATATTAGAACCGTAATCGAAACAGATATTAGCTGAAAATTTCGGTTCATCGTAACAGTTATTTTCAGAACCGTATCTAGCCCTGGGTTTCTGTTCTATTAAAAAGGAAATAATGTGTAAACTTACACTGAAATTATTTATTTCAGCTGGACTGTTTACCTTTGCCGGCGCATACCAGATGACCCTCTGGGCATTAGGAAAACACAAGGCATACAAAAAAGAATTTTCAAACTATCCCAAAAGCCGAAAAGCTATCTTCCCATTTTTACTTTAAATGCATAGCAGTAATTTTAATTTAGGACCATGGTATCGGTAATTATTACTCTCATGTTTCTAAGTTCTCTGGAATTTGTTACCAATGTTTTTATTCTTTAAATAAACAATTTACACGGGAGTATTCGCAATACCATACTTACAGACTAATTAATTTATCTTTTAAAATACGCACGTCTAATGCCTAAAAGGTCGACTTAATTACCTTCTCCTCACACGGCAATCTACTTATTAATTTGAACATATCGTCTTTCAACGTGTTTATAATATTTTGACACTCTTGCATCTGTGCTTTATACTTGGTCTGCAGTTCTTCGTACCCGTAACAAGCGTTGTGCAACTTCTTTTTCGCCTCGGATGGTGCAATATCTTTTCCAGTCAACCCAAGAAGACCTTCCATATGCAATATGCGTTTTCTAGCGTCTTTCAACTCTTCCCTCAGAGCATTCAATTCTGTGATCAATATAATGTTCTCTTCCATCGTTTTATCCATATCTTTGCCAACACCAGGCGTATCCTGAAATACTTGTTTCCTAAGAGAAGCTACCGTTCTTTCCAGATGATCTCTCTGCTTCATAAATTCACATTGGGCGTCGAAGTCTGCTTTCCGACTACGCAAGAAATCATCACCAGCACTGTACTTGTGGTATAGCTTCGTTATGGCGTTTTTCAACGCCTGCGGCTCTTGCACAAGCCCAGACGCATCCAGTAAGTCCACGCGAATTCTCTTCAAAAGTTGTTGACACCTTTTACTTCGATGCTCTTCACGTTGCACTTCGCGTCTCGCCGATCCTAATTTTTCTCTGAGTTCGTACAGCTGTAATTCTAAGCTGACGTTGGTCTTATGAAGATTCACCAACTCCGTTTCCATATCCTGTATCTTTTCTTTTAGCTCTCTAATCTCTTGGTCTCGTGGCTCTATTTGATTTTTCAATTCGGTTATCTTGTAATTCAACACGAACTTAAACTTCTCCAGCTCCTGGTTCGAACGTTTTAACTCGTATATCTGACTTTCCCTGTCCTGGATTGTCATGTCTCTCTCGTTTATCTCTTTTTTCAGATCCACCTTACTTTTCTCTAATTCCTGGATGGACGATTGGAAGTAACTGTACTCATTTTGAACTCGTTCCACTTGTCTCTTCAGTTCCTCAACAGCTTTCTGGCTAACTATGTACCTGTTCCGCATCATTCCAGCTTCCCCCTTAAGTTTTAAGGTCAATTCTTTCTCCTCGTGCAACAAATTTTCATAATTCGTTCGTAATTCTAGAATCTCTTGATCGGCATCGTCCTCTATCTGCATTGTCAATTTTTCATGAACCCGCGCCTGGTGTGCCATTTCGTCTTGAGTTTCCTTTACTTGTAATTGACATTGATACAATAACGCTTCGTATTTCTCCGTCGCGGTTCGCAAGTCTTCTGCTCCTCGTTTCTCTGATTCCTCCAAACGGTTTTCGTAATCTTGTCGCATGGCGGTCATATGTTCCTCCAATTTCAGATACTTGTCATATTCGGTGATAAGTTTGGCATCGTAGTTCATTTCCACACGTTTCATCGTTTCTTTATGATCCTCTTTCATTTTATCTATATCTGCGTTTATTATATTTAGTTCGCTCTTGTGATCCTCCTTTAGTCTGCTTATCTTGTCCCTAAGCTCTTCGATAGCTTCGCAGTATCCTTTATGAAGGTCTCGAACTTTGTCGTTGTGTAACACCTCTATTTGTCGCATTTTATATGCGAGCTCGTTTTCTCTTTCCCTCATTCGAACGTTTAAGTCTTTTATAGTCTGTATCTTTTCCACCAGGTCGCCTTTACTAATTAACACCTCGTTTGTGTATTTTACTTCTTTTCCTGTTTTTCCCTTTCCTTCGGTATATTGTAGCTTCCAAATGCATAAACTACCATCGATTCCTGTAGATACTAAATACTGTTGATTGAAGGAAAGTGCAATCTGTGAAACAATCACTTAATGTTAGTATTAATGCTATTAAACAGATTTTTTAATTAAATTGCCAATTTTCACAGTAGGTGTATTTTATTATAAATCTTTATACGGTTTTAGTATTACATTCTCACCTTTGTAATGTCAACAGAATGAACGTTGAATTCTGAATACTGTACTGGCTCTTGAAGCGGATATTTTACTGACAAAATATTGCCGCCGGGGCAGACAAGAAATAGAACCTGGTCCTGTTTCCCCAATATCATACTATTCATAGTTACTCCTGTAAGATTATATTCTCGCGTCACCTAATAGAAATGATGTTCTTGATATATTCATAAAAACGAATGGGTAAACTGTATATATGAATGAATTACCGCATTTTCCTTTATTTCGCGTATAAAAGTATCATTTCCAATGCAAAACGCAACCTGTTCATCGACAGATAGTGCAATATCATGTAAGTCTCGATTTTTTAAAATTAGTTCTGCGAAACGAGTGCCAGTACTCATGTCCCACTGATATATAACACCCTCACTGCCCAATGTTAACAATTTCGTGTCCGTTTGTGACCAAAGCAAAGCTTTCACTCTATTAGTATGTCCTTTCAAAATAAAGTAGCTAGCGAAATCAACAGTTGTGTAAATTTGAACAATATTTTCATTCACAGCAGCAAATAAATGGCCTCCATGGCTAAAAGTTACTGTTTTACAGCACCTTATAGGAAATTCTTCCATTGCTAATAGATCATCTATTAATATACACATAAAGCGTAACTTATCACTGAAACCAATTAAACAGAAAAGTCCAGTAGGATGCAAAGAAATCCCACAAATGTGCTCTGTATATTGTTTAAACAAAATTAAATTTCCTGACTCAAAATCCCATAGTCTCACACTATGGTCGAGTTCTCCACAGGTCATGAACATTGACTTCCAAGCACACATTGAGAGATTACTGATAGCTCCATAATGTAATGCTTGACCTAAGACCTGTACTTCCTGCGGTTCTGGATCTACATTCAAATCTGGCCCCCATAATCTTGTATGAAATAATTGAGGCCAGCTTGTTGTAATCACTAAATGATCCAAACTTATATTAATGTTTATAGTATTAACTTTATATAAATCGTGATTGTCATCTTTCGATGTTTGTGTTGGAATTGTATAAACGTTTCTTTTCACGTATTTATGGTGACCTTCTCTTTCGAATAGCACAACTGTTCTGAAACCCTGTGCGTATGCGAATCCTTTTGGAAAAGCAATTAAACAACGAATATTATTTTCCCAATCGCCATTTTCTTTAACGTCCATTAATGAACCGCTCGCTTGTATAACATACTCTTCCCGTATTCTAAGATTCATAGAAGTTGTATCACTCATTTTATAAATATTTTTTAAGTCACCATTCTCTAAGTAAAGTATTCTGCCGTCTTTGGTTCCTAGTAATAATCTATCTGGATTCAACCAGGTCATAGAACATGCAAGTATATTATCTGCTTTAGAGAATCCATATGGTCGCCAGACAGTCTCAGAAAGACTTAAGAATTTGAATGTATGCAAACCACCAACAGCAATCACTCCTACATCGGACGGATTACAAGCTATTAATTCAACAATAGCTGGTGGTGTTTGCTGAGTGCCTACTTTCAATTTTGACTCCAATTTTCCCTTTTCCCAATGGTAGAAAAGCATTTTTTGATCAGGCTCCCCTGTAACTGCTGCTAGGTACTGATTATCAAAGCTAAAATCAATGCAGGTGAATTTAGTAACTTCGGGTGCATCGTACGGTATTCCAAGTACTTTTTTTCTCTTCAATGTTTGGACATCATATATAGAAATAGTAGGCTTTTCTCCCATTTCACAGGTGGCAACATATTTCCTTCAATTTAAAGAAATATACATGTATTGGTGATTGACAAACTTTGTGCGGAATATAAATCTACAGAAATATAGAGAAACGTACTTATTATTGGTAACAGCGATAATATTTACTTCCTGTTTATCGGATAAACGTAACAATCGTTGGCGACGTTGCGGAATATGATGAAATGATATTAAATTACCAGCAGGATACAAGACTTCCGTGTCCGAAATGTAATGTGCGTTTGAAATTATATTAGTTTTTAAACCGTAAAATATTTTCGCTTGCAGTGAAACAGACATTTTTATTGGTCTTCGTCGTTATTTTAGTAAAATATACAATTATGATATCTAGCTTTTCTAAGGTGAAATATACATATGTTGTAAAATGTTACTACATGCTGTTTACATTTCCATAGCAGCAAACCCAATCAATAACACACCATTTATTATTAAAAATTTATTCCAATTCTGTTTTAAAATTATTTATCGTCTATTGGAATTCGAAGTGAAATAAGCTCGAAAAAATAAAGAATGATATAAATTTCTAATTAACACGTCATATCCAATTAAATCATTATGATCATATAGATTACAAAATTGTTAATAAAAATTTACTTTATTGATTTTAAATTGTGTTTTGTAACATTCCACAGTCGTATGGTGTAGAAACAATGATAAATATCAATACGTGTACTTCGTGATTAAATAATTATACACGAGCAACAAAACATGAGTCTAAAAGATGATGCAGGTTCTAATACAGGCTAAAAATATGATGCAGGTTCTGGTCCAGGCTAAAAAGTTGATGCAGGTTCTAATACAGGCTAAAAATATGATGCAGGTTCTGGTCCAGGCTAAAATGATGATGTAGGTTCTAGTCCAGGCTAAAAAGATGATGCAGAAAAGTGGGGACACTAAAATCCCGAGCGTGAGAACTCTCATTTCTCCTCTGATAGGTATATGGTCTAAGCTTCTCGTGGATCTAGTTGCAACATTTATCGTTCGTCAGCGTAGAGGGCGTAAGAAATCGGATCGTGAGACACGAAACCCCATACTGTGATTGGTCTAGTCTACTGCTATACCTCGACTGTGACAGTATGTACTTTTAAGAGGGCGCAATTGATAGTTTCTGAAAGAGCGCGAATATCTGTTATTACCTGTTGTCGCTTTCCAAAAATCTTTACGCTACATTTGCTTATGAACCTATAAACTGTGCGTGTCTATACTGTCTATTGAAGTACAAAAGAAAATACGTTATTATTGTGCATTTATACATTTTTGTTATGGAAATAATTTTATATCGTTTTAAAAACAAACACTCAGCAGTATTCTTAAATCTTTAAAATTTAATATACAAAATGCCAATTGATCAAATACAGTATTCTGAAAAGTACAGCGACGATAAATACGAGTATAGGTTTGTATTTAAACATTGTTAATTGATGTAAAAATGTTAAGTACTTGTTTCATGTATTAACTAACACTTACAATTTATTTTTTATAAGTAAGATAGGGGGGGCCTTATTAACATTTCGTTTTATGCATAAAAACGTAGTCTCTTTTAAGTAATAATACTAAAATCTTTTAGGTAATAATACTTAAAATACTTTTAAGTAATAATACTAAATCTCCTAATCTTAGTATGTACGTAAATTTTTTTCCAAATTAATTGCGAATATTTTCATAATACTCTTTAAGTGTTAAACGGTTTTTCTAAATGCATTCATAAGGATTAAAATATTTTACAATTCCTACGAACGTTAGATTTTTTAAAATTATTATTTATTTTTCTAGGCATGTTATTTTACCAATTGAGTTAGCAAGACATGTTCCAAAAACTCATCTTATGTCAGAAACTGAATGGAGAAATTTGGGCGTTCAACAAAGTCCTGGATGGGTCCATTATATGATGCACGTACCAGGTATGCAATTCAAAGAAATTTCTTTGTATGTAACATTTGCAAATTAAATCAGAATAGTAGAATTTAAAGCAAAGCCTACTTCTTCTCTTCGCCTGCTAGGCGAGTCAATCCCTGCTATGTACGTAGAGTCTATACAATCTAGATTACAATAAATTATATCCAATTTAGATTGGAACATTAGTGTTCTTATTAATATTACACAGCTTACATTTTTTTCTCATAGATCTATTGTTTACGCCCTTTGAAAGCAATCCAGTTACTTCAATGTATTTTAAACTACTGTAGAAATGATGAAATATCTTATTTTGGCAAAGGTAATGATGTTAAAACAATTTCAAATTCGAAATCATGCAAAACTTTTTTCTTAACTCTATTGTATATACAATATGTACAATGTGGTACATAACTTTAGCAGCGTTTGCATTTCCAAATGTTTTGGGCTATGGCTAAGAGTAGATCAAAATCGTTCGTAACAGTGTAGAATATATAACAATCTTAGAAAGCAAGTTATCATTTCTTGAGGCATATAATTTAGTTCAGTGAACACATTTTTATTATATTCAATGATACGTTTTGATTCATAGGTTTATTCAATAACATGATAGTTACCTCAAAACTTGTATTTTTTAATGTACAATATGTTTAACAATGATTATAATTAAATTTGACAAATATTTTCGATAAATAGATCATATCAATAATAAGTAACTTTAATTATTTTGTAGAACCCCATGTGCTATTATTTCGAAGACCAAGGACAGATGTTCTAACAACTTCAAACTGTAACAACTTTCGGCGAGAGACTCAGAGAGCATATGGTAGTATAAATGACATTTAGTAGAATCTATATACAATAAACGTAAAAAATAAATTAGCTAAATTATTACACTGCAGATTTTATGTATTTATGACAAAAATGAATAGGTGCAATTTGAAAGAATAGGAAGATTAAAAGAATTTAAAAGTATAGATATATTATTTCTAAGTTGTTCAAATCATTAGAGAAAGAAGGAAATTTCTACTTGGTCCTTGTGTCCTGCAATTGGTGCAAACAATTTTTATGTTACATAAAGATCCGTAGTCTATCAATTATAGATTGATGAAGAACAATCATGTCTTTGTGAATACGCGAGTTTTGTATTGTATAATAATTATTGTACAACTATTGTATCTTACATATGTGTAATCAAACATCTAAGTCAATGTATCACTTAATTATTATAATTTTCACAGTTTTATAAAAGTTGTATGTATATATACTTTTGTATAATAGAAGCACCATACTATACATAATGAAATGTATAATACACAATAATTTCCAGAAAATTTCAACTTTTAAATCCTACTAATTCTCAAAATCGAACTTATACACTAGGATTTTGGAGCGATGTTGTATATTTTGTATAAATGACGTAATAAAACGGTTTCTTTATTTTTATCATTTTTTGATTAAGTCTGTGCACAGATTTAAGATAACTACAGACATTGCATGCAATCACAGACGAGGTATAGAAGCAGACCGATCACCCAATGTATTTTTCTGTCTCACGTTCGGGGGACACCGAAGCCCCCGTACCATTCCGTGTCACATCCTATCGTATCGGCCAGAACTAATATTGTGGAACTAATACTTGTCAATGGCGCTGCTGCTGATAGAATTTGAAATCTCTTATCGGGGACGGAGAGGAATTTATATTGGAAACATTATTTTATATTTTTGCTTTTCTTTAAGTATACCATTATTAATGTTACTTTCTTGGTAAATATTGCGTATAATAACATTTATTTACACTTTATTCCGACACAGTTCCTTCACTTCCTTTTATTCTATTTATAGCGTGTTTGAACCATGTTCATCAGAAACATTATCAATCAATTGCAAGTGGTTTGCTGATGAAAACAAGTCGGATTATATTATATTAACGATTATAAGAATTCCTTTTGCCAATGATGCTGCCGACTACCCCCTTGGCTATCTTGCCACCTAATTTTTCTAGTAAAAATGGCTAATGGTACTCGAGAGGCAAAGTAATTTTTAAAGCTTGTCAAGGTAACTTTTATGAATGATTATTGATACCGATGTAGAGTCGGTATTTTATATCGTGCAACTCGAAATAGTATAAGGTGTCTGGCGTGCTCGTCTGTGATATTAGTTCCACAATATTAATTTCGACCGACACGGTAGGATGTGACACAGAAATGGTAAGGAGGCGCTAGAGTCCTGCGGACATGAGACGAAAACATACATTGGGTGATTGGTCTACTCCCATACCTCGTCTGTGATACTGTATATATCTATATATATAATAAACTGCGAATATTTAAATCTGAGTTGTACACGTATCTATAAAACTGTTATTTTAAAAGCGAATTATGCGGTACTAAATATTATATATTTTAACCTCTATTTGAACTGTATAGCATGTGTTTATACAATGGAAGACTTATGCCCATTGTGTTTCAAAAACGGTAAAAAAAGGAAAGTAAAATTATTACAAATTAATTTACAAGAAGCTGTATGGATGTGTGAAGAAGATAAGGTAACATTATAACACAATAGTATGTCACTTTAAAAAAGAAACTATTGCAATTAATAACTAAGTATCGATTTCGACAAAAACAATTTTCAGTGTTAAATATTACTTTATTTAGTGAGGTTATTATATATTTTAGTGTCCATGGCCTTTTGGATACAAACGTTTCATATTTTGTCCACGTATAGTAGGCAAAATATGGTCGTGTTACTGGGACGATCATAAATCAACAGCAAAGTTAAAGGAATCTGTTGTGTCATCTGTAAAACAACTACCATTATGTGATTCACCTTCAACAGTTATTAAAACTGAGTCAGCAGATATATGTAGTAATACTTTAAATTTAAGCACAAATCATTCAGAAAACAATGGTTTCAGTAAAACAAAAATAGAAAATGATGATTATGATTTACAAACCGTTTTGCATAATAAATCAGAGATATTTTGTGATAGCAATGAAGATAGGTATAAAAATGATGCAGAAGGAACTAATAACTCACATATAATTAAAAGCAGTTTACAATCAGTTAATAATGAAACAGGAACCAAAAAAGTTAATAATGAATGTGTAAATGCATCAAACAAAATATTTGAAGAAGGAAAAGATTGTGGCATGGAAAATAGTGAAAATATAGAAATTATAAAAGGAATTCCTAAGATAAGAAATATTAAGAAAACGAATATTAATGTGTCGACTGTAAATGGAAATAAAAATTTAGAGGAAGAGCTTCTACACATTAATAAGTCTACAAGTGTGACGGGTAAAAAGTATCTTTCCAATGATTCATTAGAATCTAGTAACTTTGTAAATTCAGAATTATCTACCGACTATCTATGTGATAATGAAGTAACTGAAATAAAATCTAATATAAATACTACTAAGGTAAAAATAGATGGTTTGCCACCAATAAAATTATCTTCTGAAATCCCTGAGTGCACAACAGTTTCAAAAACAGTTATACCTAATCCAGAACAAAGTATTGATGGAAGTACAGTTTCCAGCGATATCAAATTAAGTACTCCAATGATAAGAAATACACTTGTAAAGCGGAAGGTAACTAGTGGTAAACAATATGAAAAATTCAGTTTTGGTAATATCAAGAAAAAATTGGATACCAACAGTTCAATCGACAGTAACAGTAGTAATGAACGAATTATTAATGACATTGGAGGAAATGGAAATTCTGATGAAATTTCTCATAGCAACAAAACAATTGTAAATTGTAACAGTAATAGTGAAAAATTAAGTACTTCAATTGATGATACCTATAATATCACAACAAACAACGAAAACCAAATGAACTCTATAAAAGCAAATAATATTCCTAGTTACAAAAATATGTTCGAGAATACTCGAACTGAGGTCAATAGCATAACTGTAGATACTCTTTTAAAAGAGTGTCTAAGTAACAATTATAGTAACCAAAAAGATATAACTGACGCATGGATAGATGCTTTACTCTGTTAATGTAAGACAATCTAAAATATGAAGTGTATTTGTTAAACAGTACGGGTGGTATTGCTTTATAGAAAGAAATTGTTCTGTATAATAAATAAGTAGATGTGATTGAATAAATTCTTTATACATAAAAAATATATTACATAAACATGTATTAGTTATAATGATACATATTCTTATAGATATTGTGATGCAAGCAAGATTATAATTTCATTTAAATAATTTACAAATTATAATAGAAAAACAAGTCAAAATTACGTACTTTTAGAATAAATAAAGAGATTTATTAGTTTTCCCCTTCATTGGCAATCATTAAATTATTTTATATAACTATACTTAAAAATATACATATATTGTATATACAATTTTCATACAATTTCCCATAAAACAAAATCTAATCTGTCTCTGTTACAAAATAAAATGTGTATAGAATTTTTATGTACACTACAATATACAACTTTAATTACAATCCAAATAATGTTTTTGTTATTACCAGTATTAATTATTAATTAATTATTGTAAGGTATTGTAATTATTATATTATATACCATATACTTTCAAAATACTTATAGTTTCGAATAAGAAACATTTTAGTGTATATATCATATGCATAATAAGTAAATAAATATTTTAAAATTGTAGAAACAACAATGTCTACTGTTTATAATTTTAGAAGCACATATTTTACAATTGTAAGCAGTAACTGTAAAATGAAAATTTTCATTACTGCTGTAAATTAAAATTCATTACGGAAACAAGAGATATTATATAGTATAATCTAAATTTTTAAGAAGTCATTAGAAATTTCATTATTTCGATCACTACTTTGGATATTAATGAAACAAAGAAAGTCCGAAAAATCATTGGGAAAAATATATTTGTATTTTACTATTACAATGAATTGTAAAGCAAAATGATAATTCATATATTAATAAAAAAAATGTTTAAAAGTATTTTATATTCAGCTTTTTTCTTTTACAATTTCTTCTTTCACAACTTGTATTTCTCGACCAAGGAGATCATATTTGGAATGATTTGGTTCCGGATCTTGGTCTGTATCTGAGCTGCAATCACTATCACTAGAATCTTCATAAGAACCAAGTCCAGGTAAGATACCAATGCATTTCATACCAACTATATCACTTGCTACAGTCTTATTTTGTAAAGTGACATCTTGGAGCACACTATTCTCACATTCTAAGTTTTCATTTGTTTTCTGATCATTTTCTTGGGAGTCGTTACTTACAGATGAATCTTTACTTTCATCAGATGATAACTTTCTTTTAACACCTCGTGTAGTTTCTCCTACAAAGCATATTTTTATAAATAGTTCAATAATAAAAGATATTGAATTTTAATTTGTTTTTTTTTTCAAACAGTTGCAGTTATTTTATTTACCTTGTTTTTGCTTCTCTGAGCGTTTGACTACAACACCAGCTAACAGTTTCAATTGTGATGTGCGGCTGTTAATAAAAATACAGGGTCTGTTAATATCATAGAATGCAATAAAAAGGAAACAATGCATTACCTTCCAGAAGAAACGTTTTTATTTGCAATTTGAGGATTTTTTAATTCTTGTTTTAATTTATCATTTAATGACTTTTCTTGCAAAGATGCTACAGCAGCTTTAAAATCACGTATTTCTTTTTCTTCTTCAAGATTTTTCTTACGTTCTTCTTCCAATTTAGTTCTGTCTACTAAATCCAAAAATTCCACTTCATCGTCATCCAAGCCTTTGATCATATTCTCTAATATAAAGAAAGATATTTCTTTCAGAATAGCACACATATAATATTTGATTTAGGATGGTACTTTCAACTATTTTTATTAACTTACTTAACTTGTGCGCTTCTTCGTATTCTGCATCTCGTTTATTCTTTTGTTCTTGCAATCGCTCGTATAATGATCTTGGATCACATGGTTCTTCTGGAACCTCTATAAGCATCAAATAATTAGTTTAATGTGCAAGTGGTAAAAAAAATATAACATCACTAAATAAATAATTATAATAACCTAGTGGTTGGTCTGCGGTTCTCACACGTTCCCATTCTTGCTGTCTTGTTCTTCTTTGTTCAGCAATTTCAGCTTCCGATATAAACCCTGAACTCATTTTGAACTGAAAGCCAAATTATATTTCAAACATTGATAATTTATTTTTATAAGTTGTTGCTGTATCATACAGAATAGTCATACATCAATAATTAATTATAGTTTCTTCTGATTATTTACATTACTGTCAAAAGAAAGTGATCGACTATTATCAAATAACGTATTATTAGACTTCTTAAAACTGAACTTTTATTCAAAGTAATGAGAGAATAAAAAAGAAAGGTTAGCATTAAAGTTTGCTTTCATAATAATCAATAATATGTATTGTATAATACGTGCTATGCAAAATAAGCATTCACATTAACGCAAATACACTACATAATATTTGAGAAAAACTTACCAATACTATCTACAAGAAGAAAAACTGTGACAGATGATATGTGTTCACAATTTCATCAAGGTATGCTCAAGCACTTTCTTGATATCAAAAATGTGAAACATTTATAATAAATTATTTATATCTTGTCATAATATAAGTACACGTATTGCAAAGATTATGTCTGATATCTCCAAATTACAACAATTGAAATATTAATTATATTTAAAGCATTAATATTTGTCTATTTAATAATATTTGGCACACGAAATTCAATAGATTAGAAGTTATAAATAACAATTCCCCTAAATTTTTGGTCTTGTTTCAATTCTTTTCACGGAAAAGATTCTATACTTGCTAATTGTTAATAAAAGATGAATGTTTCATATCTTTCGAATGCTCGCCATGTTAATCTCTATTCGTAGACACAAATATAAATAAATGCGAGTACTATGACAATCCTAATAAAACACTTGCTCTGCACAATTGTATTTAGAATCATTTAAAATTGAATAATTATTTCCAATGTTGTGCAAATCAACATCCCACAATAACGATATCTGAGATATCCTACAAATTGTTAATGTATATAGTGTAGGAACTGAACTACAGCCTTATACGCATGCGTACAACTTAGATAAAAACGAATGCGTTTGCGAATAACCGATATTCATGTGTGTATGTATAAATAGATAGATAGATACTTCCAGCTTTTTTAATTGAATTCTGTCTGATTCTGTCTATGTACATATATCTATGTAAAATAAAGTGCCAACCTTTTTTCATTAAATTATAACGGCTGAACTAACAAACCGATGAAAATGAGTTTTTAGGAACCTATAGTGAAAACATAAGAATATCTACTAAAAATGTGGTCACTTGAAAAAAATGTTTCTTCCACCATTTATTTTGCAATTATTTTAAACAAACGCAATGTTTTCATTGCAGGTACTTTTTTAAAAATTTGAAAAATGAGGATATAGCTCCAAGTGTCCCCTTTAAGGACCTGTTTTTAAAAAGTCGAACAGTTTCACTACCTCTTCCAAATGCACAACGAATGGTAGAACGATTCTCGTTTTTTACACAGTGATGAGATTTTAGCCCAGTAAATAAAATTCTGGATAAAATCGGGTACCTTGATCACCCTGACTTCAACTTAAATATTTTGAAGCCCAGCGAATTTTATTTACAAGATTCTTTACCTCAAGGCTTATAAAGGTGGTATGTGGTAGTATTTCTTGATTATGTAACACAGAATAAATTATTAATACAAATTGAGGTCAATTAAAAATATAACAAGGAAACAGTATTTCAATTGTTTTTTATTTTTGTAACAAATTATACGTAGGTTTCTGGGAATTCAAAAGTCACATCACGACCAGTTAATTTTTTATACACAGCAGCAAAAGTGTCAACCTATAGAACAGAGTTTTGCATAAGTATTTACATCCAAACTGTACTAAACTAACGACATCTTTTATTTTTACCTTGTGCTCAATGTTTGTCTGTTCATTTTTATCTAAATGAACTTTGATTAACTGTGTACCATCCAATTTAATTCTGATGCGTTTACCAACGATCTCAACAGGATACACCAAATCTTCGAGCAGTGCATCGTATACTGCAGTCAAGGTGCGGCTAAATAAAATTGTTTATATCACATATTTGCATTTACCTGCTGTATATACTACTACGTACTTTGTAGAATTATTAAAAATACCTTCTTGGCCTCTTTTGCTTGTTCTTGGTACGTGTTTTCCTTGTTGGTTTTGGTAAAATTTTACGTTCTCCAACGAACATTACATGTTTTCCAGAAAATTTCTTTTCTAATTCACGTACAAGTCGTGTTTGAATTTTCTGGAAAGCTTTTAGCTTTGGCATAGGTACATATATTATAATGCACTACAACAAACATTTTCTGTTATTGTTATAAAGACATATTCATTATGAAATAATCCTCAAAATATTGAACAGCTTCCTTTTTTTAAACATAATGAATATATCAAATTGATTATTACGTTATCTTAATTTTGCTATAGCATACTACTCTTCCATATTACTACATATTACACTGAGATATTCCATAATTTTTGTATATTTAAAATACACTTTCAAATATGTAAAAGTGCAATGTGAATACATGTAAGTTAGCTAAGAAATCAGCATTACCTTTTTGTTGTTAGTTTCTATTTCGCGAGCCTTGGTGATGTACAATTCCCTTAATTGCGATTTTAAATCACTGTTCATTTCTAGCTCTAGAAGAGCTTGAGAAATGCTAGCTTCGAACGCATCGGGTTCTGCTCCACCGCTCTTTATTATTTTAGCGTTAGCCGTGAACATCTGAAAAATTAAGTGATTAGAGGTTAAGCTATTGTTTATTTACACTTTCGAAATTTAACATTAATTTCTACGAATAATTATTTCATCTACGTTAGAAGTAATTAGACACTTGTATTGTGTACAAAAATGCAATTTCAAAACCCAAATCTTATAAATTACGATATGCTGTCAAATACTTTGAGTAACACGGAACAATTAAAATCCAATGTTATCCCACTTCCTGTGCACAATCCAAATCAAATTCTTTATTTATTCAATAGATTACAATATTACGAGTAACATGCAAAGAAACATTTAACATTTTATAATTCATTTTAACTTTGTTTTTCGCTAAAAGTCAGAATGTGAAACGCGTGTACCTTGCCGATATCCGCACCGCGTGAAAAAGACTTCAGAAGCGGTTAGGCAGGACTGCCAACTATTTGAAACGCAATTTTCTCTTTCTATGTAAAATATTTGTCTATATGTACGCATGTAAAACCTGCTTGGAACATTAATTTAGTTTTACGTATTATTATTCTACGATGCTTTATTTAAATTATTTCTTTTAATAAAATTTAATCTTGATACGACGACCACGAACTTCTTATTCCGGTCTTATAAAATTTGTGAAACATGATTTTTATGTATGTATCATTGTAATATTTTTTAATTAACGTTACTTAAATACTGGTACGTATGTTTTAACATTTAAATTTCTTCAAAAGTACTATTCCTTTTAATAATTTCTTCTTGGAGATACTAGTAGTTTTAGGAATACACTGATGGCAGAACTTAAAATTATGTCGCCACAGAGTAATGTGTACTTAGGCTGGTAACAGGCATGGGATTTAACGGTCCAAGTGACGGTCCAAGTCCTCAAGCACTTTAGGCCCATACCATCAACTTCATAACCATATTCTTTGTTATTAGATAACATTGGGTAACATACAAAAGTTGTCTGTATAGGTTAAACAAGAAGTATATACCATTAATTTGGTTTTAAAATTATGTCAGAAAGTATAACAAACATCGGAGAAGAGACCCCTTCGAAATTGGAGATCAAATTATTTGGGATACCAATTATTCAAACAAAATGTCAGGGAGACTCTCATTTTTATGGAATTATTGGTGGCGTAACAGGTGGATTAATGACATATTTGTTTACAAGTCAACCAAGAATATCATCGCACATGGGAGTAGGATGTTATGCTGTGACAACTGTAGGTTATGCGATTTACTGTTTACAGCAACAACGACAAACGGCGAAACAAATGAGGTTAATCCAAGCGGCAATGTATGAAGCAACTTCTATGAAATCTGCTGATAAGACACTGGATGAATTACCAGAACGCAAATCTGAAAGTGTTTAAAAATGGCATTTCTTTCTTAAATAAAAGTGTATATATATTTACACCTAATTCATATAAAAGAACGTATAATAAATAACGTGTATAGAAATATTAAAACATTAAGCTTTAGAAATACATGTGTATAACTGGTGTAGTTCAAAACTTTTTCCATAAAATAAATATAAAATTATGTATTACATATATTGTATAGAATTCGTAACATATATATTTAACAGATATATACGTCTTTTATCTATTTCAAACATGGTCAAAGCAGTTTAAATTTATTTGTTATTATATACTTTTATTTTCATAGATATTTGAAGATTTGCTGGAAACAAGATTATTATAATTCATAGTGCACCTAAATTTTAAGATATAAGATAATGAATAACATTTAAATATTAAAACTTAAGATTGTAAACACACTGTTCTCTTGCTTGTAGACTTTGTAAGAAAACTAAAGGTGACCGTTTCTAGGGAGTAAAGCTACAACTCTGGGTTGGTTGACATTTCTAAAATAAACTTGTTGCAAAATTGTTTATCATTGCTCAATTGTTTACTACAACCGGACTCGGTGTTGCCATTTTTACTTTCAGCACGGCTAATAAGTACTAGAGTAGCGATTGGCGTTGCCATCCTCGTGGCAGCGCAGTTACTAGACGCGTGCCTAGGGGAATAGTGCGGCAGCGTCATCAATACCCCCACAGAAAATTTGCTGCTAGCAGGGCTCTGCTGTCAATATTGCGCTTACGGGACAACAGATAGATATGAAATGATATGGAATTGGTGCCAATGGACGCGGTCGCCTAACGCTAGTCTGCCACCAGTCTAGCGGAAATTTGCTTACTGGACATTAAACGTAATTTACACTGCTAACTTTCGTTTAAGGTTGACAAATTAATTTATTTATGGAATAATAACATCTTTTAAGACTAGTACATTATATGCATGTATAGATGTATACGTACATTATATGGTCCCAATAAATAAATTTGTAAAATGAAACAAATAGTTTACTAACTACAAAATTACGATTCGCAAACAGTGACTAATCATAGACAAAACTCACAAAATCTGTATTTCATTTTTACAATTTAATATAGACTAGACATTGCATGTATTTTTACACAAAAGCATTTGTGTATAAATAAAAGAAACTTTTCAAAGAAAATAATACATTTTCACTTCAATAATACATTTACAATACAAATAAAGACGGAATAGTTAAGCACATAAATGTCTTATGTCTTTTAGTGTACTTATTGTTCTTATTAAATAATTTATGATACATACAAATTAGTGCTAGAAAATAATAATACAACTTTTTAACTTCTATACACCTTATAAATTTCAAGATAGCTGCCTACTATTTGAACAGTTTTTATTGCGCTTCTCTAAATAACATGTATACCTAAAAAATCTGGGCATTATAGCTACTAATTATAAAAATGGTTAATTCACGTATATCTTCTTTTGACTAGATATTATGAAGTGCACATATAATATACAGTATAGAATACAGTACATGTACAGTAACATACTATAATGAGTGTACTCCATGTAAAAAAGTTATTAACAGTTATAAATTTTTTTGTATATATAAGTATACAAAAAGAAGTAATGTTGATCGTGGAAATGGCAATAGCTATGCTCTCACATTTGGCATTGAATAATTAGAATGATTACATACATTATACCCATATAAACTTGACAGTACGAAATTTTGATATTTATTTACGATTTATAACAACGATTATTGAATTGAACATACTTTTGAAGTTCCGTGCGAATCATCCATAGCAGCTGCTCGTCTTTTTATGCCCTCTAAATATACTTCACGGTTAAACAAACCACCACCTAGAGGAATTCTGTAAAAAATGTTAACCAAACAGTGTAATATTTTATAAATTTGAACCATATTACTTATACATACATTATACATATAACATAAGAAATAAGTACATACATGTCAATACCAGGCCTTATAGTCGTTTTGAAAACACCCCACACAGGTTTATGATCCGAAGTACAAATGCTTGGTACGGAATCATATACCAGACACTCTATGACTCCATCTTTATATGAATTTGTGCTTTCGTGACTAACTCTTCGCATGTATCCTTTTGTATGGCCTTTTCCCTTAAAGAGAATTCTGTCAGTATACGCGGGTGTGCGTTGCTTACTACTTGAGTCGAAATTCTGTGTGCCAGGATCATATTTATAAGTGGGTGGAAATGTAATTGGCGCTTCCTCAAATCCACGTAAAACAGCACCTTCCTTAAGAATTGTTCGTAATTGGTCTTTATGTAAATTTACTGGGGATTGTTGAAGGAAGCATGTATCTGTAACCCATTGTATAACTTCTTCTCTCGGTTGAGCTAAACGAAAATTTAAATCCCCACACCAGAACACGCAATCAAAATTTTGAGTTACATCTAAAATTTTAATTATTTTGAATTAATTGAATAGTTCTGTAGTCAAGTGGAATTGAATATTGCAACTGTAGTAGTATTATCAGTAATATTCATACCTTTACTCCTATGCCTAATTGGTAAATCTTTAGGAAGATCAAGATTTCTAATTATTCTTTTAATGTCATTGACTCGTTCTTTGACTTTATCTTGATGTGCGGTCAAATGTGCAGTAATAAAGAGGAAACTTGTACCAAATAACATTAAAGCTATAGCTACTGCTCCTTTTGTTCTAAACGCAGTACCTGTTCTAGTCGAAAAACTAGCATCTTCAGCAATGGAACAGAACCAAATTAAATCTCTTCTTAAAAAGAGAGCAAGATGTAGTGTACCTAAACCAGTACTAAAAAGCAATACATGGGAAGGACCAAGAGTTTCCTGCAAAGCTGCTTCCCATTCGTTTCGTTCCGAACACGATTCTTGTGTTCCAATTACTAATAAGTCTGGAACAGTTTCTATATCTGAAGGTAACATAAAATCATTTAACTCTTTTGGTGGATTCTGTCCGTTCATGTTCCATGTTCCAATAAAAATTTTTAGTTCACGATTTGGTAGTACTTTCTCAAGTTCTACAGGTCCAAGTAATGAATTTGCAGCAATTCTTCCATGAAGAAAATTTCTATAATAGAAATTAAGTGAAATTATAACATATTTTTAAATGTAAAGCTGAAATGTTTACATAGAAATTGCAATTTTGTTAAGTTGTTTACCTTTCGCGTGCTTTCTGTGTAGGAATCAGATTAAAAACTTGAGCAGCTAGTAATGCTTGTTTTGCTAAACTATCCATAGACATTCCAGTTGTTTGAGACCGACGACGTTCCTTTTTCTTGGATAATGCATTGTATGACGTAGAACAAGGTTTGAGTTGAACAGGTGCACTCCTTACAGATTCTGGACTTGAATGTCGCATAGAATTTGTTGGTGAATTTACTACTAAATTATCCACTGAACGTCTACGAATTAGTTTTTGTGTTACGTATGTAGGAACATTTGGAGAAACAGATCCAGAAGATGAATTTTCACCTAAAACATCAAAAAGTAACAGAATTATAAAATTCATTGTTTATAGACAGTTGTAATATTTATTGTTACCAATGCGAAATTTAACATTTGCAGGATCATTGATAAATTAGTTTAAATACATATATGTATAGGTGTATCAGGTTTCACTTATAATTTGTAAAAACTCATTCCTTCTTTATACAATTAAAAAAAAAATAGATATGTACCACAGAACTAAAATTCAATCATACTGTACACTGTGCATACATATTTCAAGATAGCATCAGATAATTATTGAACATTATTGATGCAAATAAACATTTTTTTTTGACTTCTTGACATCCATTTAAGTTAATTTTCTGTCAATGATTATGTTTGGAAAAAATAAAACTAAATACAATGTACAATAATCAATACAGTATGTGTCTATAATGAAACCAAATTAGTATAATTGATTGCTTCTAAATACCTGAGAGTGACATAGTCATTGAGAAGATAACAAACTCACATATATATAATTTACAAGAAGTATCTACATATTACAATAAAACATTTGTAGTTATTTAATTAATTAATATATGTAAACACATATGATACTTTCTTTATTTTTAGAGATCATTAATATGCATACACATTATGACATGTTTAAGATATGACATTATATTTAATGTAAATATCATGTCTGAAACACCAATAGTTGGAAACACAAAGTGGATGACTAATTAGAATAATGTAATATTTGTACAATAACAAAATAAAAATTATTTGAAAAACCCCAAGAATCAAATTTTAAGCATCAAATATACTTTATTTATTGTACCTTCTTTTCCTGGTTTTTCAGTACTATTCGATTCACTATATTGAACCATATTGTTAGCTTCATGAGGATTGTAAAAGTGCCGTTCCATTTCCAGGAAGAAATGAGTTATATATTTTTCTTTTGTAAAATATTCATCCTCAATTAAAAGTTCATTTTCATCTTCTGATGATTCTTCGAATAAATCTTCTGTTAAATCTGCAGAAAAATCGCTATCTTCACTACTTTCTTGACCTATTGTTTTTCTTTCTCTTACTAATAATTGATGTGTTTCATATGAAAACTCTGTAGTATTAGAATGTGGTACCAAATTTGGCACTTTGATAGAGGAATTTAAATACTGCGTACAATCTTCTTCATTCGATCGATATACATTATTCACTTCACGATAAGATTGTGTTAAGAAAGTCAATTTCATATCTAAATTCCTATCCGAACTAGAAATACATTCCTTTTCCCCTGTGTTCATACTCGTGTCTGGTACACATTTTGCTTTGTTATGCGTGGATACATTGTCAGTATATATATTACTTTTTTGCTTTGAATTTCGAGGTACATCAAACACAGTTTTTCTGCTCCCACAACATTTTTTATCAGGGGAGTTATTAACGATAAAACTTTGAGTATTGTTTTCAGCAATATCCAAATTTAGTTTGCTGTCAATATCTGGTTGCAACACTAACACATTTTTATTTTTATATCTATCACTATGATCTATCTCAATGTTCAAATTATCAACATGTTCATTTAAAATTGTTCCAGTATTTGAATTCTGTTTTTTTTCTTTTCCTAATTTTTCACTTTTATTTTTCTTTAATTTTTGGCATAATTTAGTAAGGAAAGAAGGTGTTTTTCCTTTAGTATGTGTATTTGCCATTTTTTTAGATACTATTTAAATTCTCCTTTCAACGTATTCTGATGTCAAAACTTAAGTGTCAACTGAGTCGCAGTAAAGCCTACACATCTCCTTTATAAGAGCAATAAATGCAATTCTTCGACATTCTACAATCTACAGCAATGAGGTAAGACAAGGTGGGGATACACAAGGTCACTACTACCTCATTTAATAAGATTAAACAGTTGGCAGAAAAAGAAACAGGCATGGAAAAGAACTTGTAGGTTCTAATGAATTCAAAATTAATTTTAACTTCTTTCCAAGTATACTATGTACTGTATATGTATATATGTATATATACAAATAATATAGTAT
Source organism: Halictus rubicundus (assembly GCF_050948215.1). Lineage (NCBI taxonomy): Eukaryota > Metazoa > Arthropoda > Insecta > Hymenoptera > Halictidae > Halictus > Halictus rubicundus. The sequence continues at coordinate 5,190,990 of NC_135166.1, forward strand.
AGAATATAGTACGTATTACATAGTACAAAGAAAGCTAGGAAAATCCTCTAGTAAATAATATTGAAGCTTGCATTTATTTTGCTCTCAATAAATTATAAGAATCAAATTATACAATACTGAATTGTATTCATTGTTAAATATGAATATCATTAAAAATTCATGTTCTTACCTTCAACAAAAGTACTGTGTTGCTGCTGCTGCTGGTCTTTTCCAACAAAACTATTATTTTCTTCCAAGATATTTTCTTGAATACTATGTGTACTATTCGGTGTATACATGTATTCTTTGTCTACTAGTACATCAGGTTGACAATTTCCATTAACAGAAGCTACTTCAGATTTCACAGATGCGCGACTTAATGTAGTTGGGGATAATCTACTAGCAGTTAAACTTTCTGGAGGTGTTCTACTGCGTTCTGTTATTGCACAGCACAATGATAGTTTTGTACTAGTATGAGATCCATGTTGCGAATTTTCTGTTTTAGAATTCTTCTTCGAGTTACTGTCTTTATAAGATGTTTCCAAACATCCAACCTTGGTCTTTTTGTTCATAAGCATATGACAAAGAGATTTTTTCTTTTGTTTTGACTTAGGTGAAATATCTGCTCTAGCTGTATTTGCTGCATTAGATGCATCATTCTCTTCGTTTTGCTCCATAATGGTGTTTTCAATTACTTGTATATATTTCAAACACAATATAAGTGATTCATTTTATTAGGAAATAAATTATTTTGTTGAAATTTTATCGTAAGCTCAATAGTCAGGAAATATGCGTGTTGATTAAGCTGGTTTTTATTGCATATAATCATACAATGTAAATCAAATTTATTTTATGAAATAATTATAAAAATGTTATTTCTTTTAATGATTCATCATATAATCAGTTACTATTTTAACATTTATGGTTAAGATATATACCTTTTATGCACATTTTTGTAAAATTGTGTGTAATCCTTTCAGCATTTATGCTATATTGTACGATATAGGCTAAAATTGTAAATCAAGGTGTTCCTTGTTAACAAAGATGATACAATACTTTGTTAATAGTTTAATGTTTGAATTTTTTAAACACCGGAATAAATATATTTAATATTATATTAACACAAGTAATTGCGCTTCAAATACCATTTAATTTAACACTTTTATATAGAATAACATAGAAAAAGTAATTAGAGTAAAAGCAAATAATACATGTTTGTTAATGTATTATTTAGGCTGGAAATTTAATTTTAATTTTTCTTGATTTAGTATCATAGGCACAGAATACATCTTCTTCCCATAGATACATATGTATGTGTACATATGTGTATACATATGTAAATGTGATATATATGTATATGGTACATATATATACATATATATATATGTATGTTTAATTATGTTCAAGAGGCCTATCCTTCTGAATTTTTCTTTCTTTCGAATATTGTGCTATATAAAAACATTGTCAGTTGAATAATACAAATGAATTTGGTTTAAATTACATACACCTTTTTCATATCGTTATGAAATTCACTTTGACTTTGACTCTTACATTAGCAATATATTGACACGTCATTCACACCAAATCCATAACAAACTGCATTGCGATTGAAAATAGTTGACAGACGATTAACTCTGACTTCCGCTTCCATTTTTATGCATACAATAATTTAAACGACATAATACGTGTACTGTATTGTTTGAATGTTATTAATAACTCTCATTAACAGTTATTCTGCAACGGTAATTGTTTTCATTACACATGAAACTATCACGCGTCAAAATATCGTCTCGTTCACCACATTTGGGGGCTGATTTCTGAACTTGCGCAGCTATCGGTCAACCAGTCTGTGACGCTATTGCACCATGTATTGTATTAGGAAATATTTCTTGTAAAGTTGTAAATTATTGTAACTCTTGAGTAAAATTGTCGCGAATGTACTTCTTCGTTATTTGAAGAAGGTACAAGAGTTCCCAGTTTTCAGCAAAAATGGTATCTGTCAAACCGAGCAGACGACATTTACAAACGCCATATTGTTGGTAGGAGATACTACCTGTGACGCAATACATATTCTTCCTATGCCTACTTTGTTTGTATATGCATCAAATATACAGATACAAACACCTTGTTGACCAGTGCCGCTTGGCGGCTTGCATCACTATGATGTTTATTTACGTTAACCGATTGTGTATACCTGAAGAAATATGTATAGAGTATACATATAATTGATTCATCATATATTTCTATGGAATATAAAAATACAGATTTCAAATTATTATTCGATTAAAATCGAGAATATTTTTAATGCGTATACACATTTCATAAATCTTACTGATTTCCTGCCTGGATTAGAAAGAACATACAATGAAATTTATATGTATATAAACATATTGTGTACGATCAGTTTGTATGACGGCGGTGTAAAATTAATCATAAAAATTCAACGGCAATGTTTATTAGAAAAATCATCAACCGGTTTGATGTATGTTTTCATCGAAGATTCGCGAAAAACGCAGAAACTGTAATGCGTAGACACCATATGTATAATAAAAGTGCGCAAAAATAAAGTTTATCGCGGGTTTCTTAATTACACCATTCTTTGCACGATAAAATGATGTGACATGGACCCTATTGTTCTCAAAGCTTGATTACAGTCAATTCATAACAGTACTACCCAGAAAAAGATCACCGTATCGCCGCGCACACATGCATACACGCATCCGTACGTACAGTAAAAGAAATGTCACGCTGTGGTAAGTAATTCTAATATTTACATATAGTCCACGTCGTGTTTGTTTACGTGCAATCATGTTTACCGATTGATCATGTATCATAAAATGTATTTAATATCTCCACTTCAATCGGTATTGTTCTCCTGTAACTTAATTATTACAAACCGATTTTGATATTTTTTAAAAGTTATTGTTATTATAACTTATTACTATAACTAATATTCTTTTCAAAGAAATATACAAATCGATATCTACAAAGATCGATGTATCGGTGTTATAAAATTAACGAAATTTATCGTAACATAGTAAATATGATTTTTATCATATTTTGGAAAAAAGTTACTATATAATGCATAAACTTAAGTTTAATTCATCTGAATTTGCTGCAATTCCTTCAAAACATTGCATGTTTTTGTTAAAATTTGTGTCCCCGCTTTTGAATAGTGTTCGAAAAATATGGGCAGAATTCCAACGAAAGAGAGCACGAATATTGTTATATGTAGATATACGCAAGAAACATGGCTAACTTTAAGGGTCGACACATGTTTCAATTAACTTCCTCATATGAATCCGATTTACGTCGCGATAAAGAAATTCATGTACATACTGATCCGGTTGCTTATAGTAGTATGTATAGTGTTAAAACGAGAATTTATATGTACATATATTATAGATACTCCGATATAACATCACGTTTGTCCACTAAATAATATGTAACATTTTAAATAAGGACAACATGTACGTATTCGGAAACATAATATTTGTACCTTGTAAATCTGGAATTGAATTAAAAATACAAGTACTTTACTCGCATACGTGTACGATTCGTAAACGCAAATCGTAATATCTGTTGGACGTTTACGAAGGTTTGAAATAAGAGAAATAATAATTTTTTCACGTTAAAATCGTCTACTTATATATGCATATGACAACAATTGTATGAAATTATTCAACATGCGTAGAGTGTAGTAAATAGATACATTTGTAGCGAAGAAAGAATCGTACACGTATCTAGGTATAAAGTATAAAAGATAGAATGTATAGAAGATTGTAATGTAGAGTAGAGGTATATAAATGAGAAAAAGGTAATATCAGAAAGAGCGAGATAGACACGTAATTGACGCCGCCACCGCAAGGTGTCAGCATTGCATGCGGCTCGCTCGCTAGCGGCCACCATTGTTGAAATTCTGCTTTGGTTGATGCCCCGACGATTTTTTGGCTGAAAATCGTAAATTCGCCAGCCCCTGGCAAGGGCTCTGTGCGGAAGGTGCGTATTCCGTAATAAATCCGCAACTATGTTAAAATCATAATGGCCGTCGGTAGTATGTTTCGCGATTAAGGGCCCACCGGGAAAACCCAGTGAAATCGAGTGTGCCCATCGATTTACGCGAAAGAAAGAGGCACCCATGTCCGTGTCGTACGTTCTATCGGGGTGTTGGTGTTATGTGCAGTGGCTAAATTGTGCATGATACATACGTGCGTGCATGCGTGCCGGTATAATGCAACGCGTTTACTCTGCACAAAGTACAATCTGTCAATCCTAAATCTTAGTTGACCAGTTTGTGGATTCGTAATTATTTCAATGTGTCTAGAATGCAATATTTAGGCGTCAGCCAAAGATCGCGCGTCTAACTCGCAAATTTTTGAATACGTGCACGTTGTTCTGCGAGTCAAGACACGCGACTCGCGCGTTATCAACGATACTATTCAGGTGCGGGGACCACATCCCTGTTTCGTTCATTTGTATATGCGTTCGTGTAAGTGGTTGTGTGTGGGGCTGTATGTGTGTGCGTGTGCAGTTTCGCGGGGTTGGAATGTCTTCTCTCCACGCGTTGCACGTTGTGCGTGCATAGGCGTGTGCACACGCGACACACGTCATTCGCTTATGCTTATGGGTTTGTACGTGCGACAGTGTGTATTTTTCACGAGTGTGTACGCACTAGTTGGTTAACGTGATTCTCTTCGTGTATATGTGTGATCTCGTGCAATATATCTACGCGTACTGCATGCCACTGGAATTTACGAAAAACCACGCGAAACTCTGCCCAGCTACGACGCTGTCGGCTAAGGAAATCGAGATATACAGTGTCATACTCGCATGCTCATCGCTCCCCTCGTGGGTAACGTCGACTATAAAACACTAACACTGTTATTCCTTATATTGTGCATCTCTCGAAACCGTTACAATCTCTTCCCAGTGCTATTCTGACAGATGCTTCAAAAATTGACGCATTCAATTGATCACCAATCATTTTCACACTACAAAACGGTGTATATTGTTTCAAACGATATCATTAATTGCTACACTTTCGAATGTTGACATTCCTGTTTGTAGTTTTGAATCACAGTCGTAATTCGTCTCTTTTTATACTTTTATGAGGTTCGAAGTTTTTCCTTTTTAATTGGTCCACTTATTTCTATGGAATCAGACTCGGAGTACAGAGATTCGGAGTACAGACAACAGATTCGGAGTAGTACGTTATATTAGTCTTTGTATTGTTCTGTTGAGAATATAATGCTAACTTTGTTTCATACATTTCTTTTCTTGTTAAGAGGATACCGTCTTGCAGGATATAATTATAGCAGTTTGATATTATGAAACGAAGAAAAGTATTTTAGTTTTCATTGTAAAATTTTCATTTGCAGGGCTATTCATACTTGGAGTTGCGCCAAAATGGGCGCTATCAAATAATTTCATGCAGTGGAATTATATACAAGAGTTGGTAGCACATGGTGGTGTACCAGATACATACAATTCATGTCATAAGGAGGAAAATACAGGTGTGTTAGACTTAAATCCAACATATGGTAATCGAATCTTAAATTTTTCACTACCAACAAACAACGGGATAGTAAATTCTGATACATAGAAGAAAGAGATTGATACTTACTTATCAGAATTTTCAAAACAGAAGTTAGCAAACTACATGGAAAGTTATAGTACCTGTCAAAGTAACGATAGCAAAACAGGTTTCAAATAAAATTCTTTCTACTAAAAAGATTACAGACATTTGTCAGTCTTGTGGAGCAAATATAAATTCCTCTAATACAGGAAAACAGATTTGCGATAGTCATACAAATTTTGCTAATCTTTATCATTTATCAAAACGCCTATACATTACACAAAGTACAAAATTTGATCTGATATTTTGGAATAGTATAATTGTATTTCTAACCTGTTTTGTATTTCTGAAGAAGACAAACCACTTAATTTAGTAAAAAAAACTTAGGAAACAATGAAAACTGCTATGACAGACAATAAACCAAAGATAAAAAAGAATTGTGCACATTATCATATCTACAAACAAATTTATGTAACTGTGTCATCTCAAATAGTACAGATCATTCCTGTAATGTAGAAAACTGCTATTATACAAAATACAAGGGAATGCACTACGGTTTACCAAAATTTTCAGATTTACAAAATTTATCTCAAAGCTTGAAAATTGAAAAAACATTACTACAAACTTCAAAGTGTAAATTATGCAAAGATTCTGAAGTAAACTCCGACTATGCATCACGTAGATATAGATATTTAGACAAAAAAGAATCTTTTACTCGTAACAAAAATTTGAATCGCAAATCCTCATTGTCTTTATGTGAGAGGAAAAGAACAGATATTACTTTTACACACTTTACACCAAATGTTAAAGATACTGATGCTAAAAGTGAATCTTCTGCAGAGCAACATACAAATAAGTCAACGAATACTTATTTTGCAAGCGATTGCAAATCAATATTAAGTAATTGGGAGGATTTCGAAATGTCAGGACAATATCCAGGTCATAGCCGACCTCCAGTTGGCACACCTCCGCCACAGACAGTCTGGAATCATCTAACAATGACACAAGGACAAGGTAATATTATTTAATGTGTTTATACATTAATTCGTTTGAGTATTGAATATTATCGTACAATTTTATTTCATAAAAATGTATTGATTTTCATTTAACTAGTTTCAGGCTTGAATATTCATCCAACAGCTCTGTCTGGCGCAGCATTAAGTCCAGCTGGATTTTATACGCATCCATCTATTGCAAGGGCATCTCATATACCATCACAACTTACACCTCAACTTGCACACACTCAAGCACCTCCAACGTGGCACACACCAACTGTTCCATCAAAGAGTGTTACTCCAGCGAATACTCCAGGAAATCCTTTATTTAGTTTACAAATGCTAGTAGATAATAGGCAGAATCAAAGTCAGTATAGAAATTCGCCAGGTTCACAGAATACATTAGACTTATCGTCTACATCAGAAATTATCCCTGAAAATTATTCTCGAATACCTCAAGATATTCCAATAAGTTTGACTGCGAGAAATGTAGATAAGAGTAGTAGAAATGGAAATATAATATCTCCTCCGATACCTTTAAATGGAGAGACCTCGTCGGACAGTGGAATTAGTTCATCGGTTCCAACACCTAATTCTGTTAGCGAGCCAGTTTCACTTTCTACAAAAGAAGCTACAACACCTAAAATAACAGTGAAAAACTTTGGACAAACTCCGTTCAGTGAAAAAGGCGTGGCCAACCTCCACGATAAAATTAAGGAAATGAATGTAGATAATTTTACGCAAAAAGTGATAAATTTACCACCTAGTGTAACAATTGAAAGGGTAGTTCCAGATAAAAAGGAATCTGAAGTTACGAAGAATAAAGATACGTTAAGCGTTATTGCACAAGTGCCAAGAAATGTTCTACCTGTTATTGTAAATCTTACCTCGAAAGGAGACAAAGATGTAACAGACAGTCCAAAACGAGAATCATCGTTGGAACGAGATCGAAAAATTGAAGAAACGAATGTAAGATCACCAAAAAATTTACCGAAAAGAGGTAAGAAAGGTGTCGACTCTTTGTTAGAAAAATTAGAAGGCGGGAACAAGAAACTTGGTAGCGCTGAAAACATTGGATCTGTCATTGTGATGCCGGTAGAAGAGAAGGACACGTGTAGTGTTAAAAGTATGTCTCCAGATCGACAAAAATCGAAGTCTCCCAACAGGGAAGACGAAGTGGTATCCCCAGCATTCAGTAATGACGATTCTAATGATAATACCAAACAACGCAGGAAAAGAAAATTGGAGAAACCTGTACGACTTAGTAAGGATTCGAAAACAGAAGTAGAAGACATGGAATTGGAGCCTACAGAACCATCAGAGTCTAGAGCATGTGAACCAGTGATACCGGGAGACGTGATAAATGTCGCGCCAGTTGTAAAAGTTGAAGATAATACTGATTTAGTAGAGCAGAGAATACCTGAAAAAGTTGAAGACAACATAGAAGAAAGGAGTGAAGAAAACCAACCAATTCGCAGGAGAAGAAGTAGTGAAAGTACACCACCTAGTTCAACTCCTACAAATCAGAGGGTTCGAAGAAAATCTAGCGATGATGCTACTGAATTTTCAAAAGTAACGAGTCCAAAAGGTGTAAATAATACAAATCCATTTAATGAAGTTGAATCAGAACTAGAAAAAATGTTTGCTGGTATTGTTGAAACAGAGACAGATGTCAAAAAGGAAGAATCAAAAACAGAACTTGCAGAATCTGAGGATCAAGCTGGCAGCACAACGAAAACCGACAGTTTAGAAAATAGTATTCTGCATCCGAAAGATACACAAAGTCTAAATCTTACTGATGTTTCGTCCACAGTTGATGCAAAATTGTCCGGAAAAAAGGGAAAGAAAGCTAAAGTGCAAGCTGGTAAACGGAAAATATCAAGATCTTCCGAAAATATTTTCGGAACTATAGGTAGTGACGTACCCCAAAAAGAAATCAAAAAAAGAAAAATATCTAAAAGTTCAAAAAAGCAAAATGTATCGAAGAAAACGAAGAAAAATACGAAAATAGACGGACTCAGAGAAATGGCGTATGATTCTGGGTCAAATGCAAGTTCTATTAGATCTCGTGGACCTGTAGTTCATGTTGAAGGTCCAAGAGATAGTCCGTTAAGCATTCAAGTAGTTAATGCTCCACGGGAAGATGAAGAAGAGAAAAATAAAGAAAAGCGGAAAAGCGTTGGAAATGGCAATGCAGGAAGAAGTAAGAGACTTAGTCACCAAAACGATTTGGACTATAGGGGTATGTATTTTTCATATTTTTCATATTAACGCATGCAAGCACAACGAATACTACTTACAATATAGAAATATTGAAAAATATGTCTACTAAATACATAATTATATCTAATAGATTATTATACATAGAAGTTTCATAATATTTGTTCCATTTAGGTAAAGTCAGTAGAGCAGGTCTTTTCAGTTCAACCTTATCATCACGTTATGATGCACATACAACAGATTCCACATGGGTTTGCGTATTTTGTAAACAGGGCCCTCATTCTGTTATACCTGGAGATCCTTCTCGACCGCATCCCAATTTGGCTGGTCCTCATATAGCACCTGGAACTTACACTGTACGTTGAATCTTGGTTTGTTGAATTTCAAATTGGGAACTTCATTGATCAGTGGCGCTGTATTTCGATTTAAAATACAGGTTCCAGCAGGTGTTTTAAGCGATTTATTCGGCCCATATTTAATTGGTAAAGAACGTTTGGAAGATGGAATTTTATCAGCGGACGAACAAGAAATTACTACAGAACAAAAGAAAGGTGGTAAAAATAAGAGAAGTTTGAGATACGCTGGGCTAGCTGACCAATTTACTGCAAAAATGGGGAAAAAGAAACGAAATTCTGTTGAAAGTAATACAAACGCCATTTTTACGGGGATGACTGTACTTCCAGGAGAAGAACAACGTTGGGAAGTTTGGCTTCACGAACAGTGTGCAGTTTGGGCAGCTGGAGTGTATATGGCAGGTATAATCAAAACGACATCTATAATATTATTCGAATAGTTGGCATACACAATTTCGACAGATATGCATGCCACAAAGTAAAAAAATGTGATATCAAAAGAAACTGATTTTCGTTTTTATCGTTTGTAGGGGGCAGGGTAACAGGTTTACAAGAAGCAGTGTGGGATGCGGCAAAGTCGATGTGTGACGCTTGTGGTTTAACGGGGGCAAATATTGGATGTGTTAAACGTGGTTGTAAGGCTGTTACACATTACCCTTGTGCTCTTACAAAAGGTTGGCACTTGGATACACATCAGTATATACCGAAGTGTAACCTTCATCGAGTTACGTGAAACTTCGGTAAGTTTTCAAATACTATATGCAACAAATTTTGTTCAGTACAGTGGGGCCCATACTAATTGGTTCCACAGCGGGCGATGTAAGTCTGGTATGTGTGTATGTACGCAACATGCATACATGTATTTATCAGATTAGGAGACGCATTCTCTTTCAAATGTATAAAAATGATAGAAGAGATCACATTTAAAGTTTGTATATTTATAATTAATAAATTTAAAGAATAAAACACGTGGAGCGTGAAATATCTGTTAAAAACAATTGACTTTCGGCGTTGCGTAGACAACATAACTGCGAAACGACATAAATCGAGAGGACGTAACTTGGGGCCCCACTGTATATAGCAAAGAATATAACTTTAAATAACTTTCTACATAACACGAAGTAGCAAATTCAAATTTACAACAAAAACTTAAGAAAACTGGCTTCACTTACTACGATTTAACTTATGTTTAACACGTTCACAGTCCGCTGTCCTATATATGTTCTTCGAATGGGGCGATTCCTGAGGTCATTTGAAGCAACTTTAATACGAAGCTTAACGAAGCTACGAAGAAGATTTTCGCAACGAAATAGTTATTTCAAATGACCTCAAGAATCATCCCCTTCGAGGAAGTACAACATTTTTGGACACCCTATAGAATGTATATTCCTCCATATATTCTTTAAACATGTTTCAACATGTGTTTGATTGAAAAGTATGTTTATACTTTCCGATAAAGTATAGGGGAAACGAGCGTTACACGATTCGCGTGTATCGTATATTGCGTATCCTTGTTGGACATACAATTTGTTAGACTGATCTGTGAACGTGTCACGTTAGCGACTCAGCATAAAGATTTTTTTACTGTTTTTGATGATCGTATTCGTTGCTAAGTAATAAATTTAATAAAGCTCTAATCCAATCTAACCTATAATTTATTTATATTTTCAGCATTTAAGAGTTTTGAGATGTTTTGAAATTACGCTTTGCGTCATATGATGCGTAAGTGTGTTTGAGGCGTGAAAGTATATATGTCATGACAGACATATGGCAATTTCTATACACAAAATATCAATATGCTCGACAGAAATACCTTCCAATGTACAAGATGTTAAAATGAGAATGCTGTTGTTGTCTTTAAGAATTCCAAACGAAAATGGAAATTAATGGAAGCGAAGAAACGGAAGTTCTTCTCGTTAATAAAATTTACTTAATTTTCTTGGCCTGTGGCCTTGAACAGTGGCCTTTTCGACCTAATGTAAAAGCAAGATTTTTAATTTTAAATCTGTAATATAGACGAATCGTTGCTGAGGGATAATGTTAATCGAAAAATATTTGCTTTTTTACTCATACTTAAGAAACTTCGAAACGTTTCAAAATTTTCCCTGAAACATCATGTACGCAGGAATAGCATATAGGGCATATTGTATCAAAATTTGGAGAAAAAAACCAGAATTCGGCGAAGGTTTGATAATTATGGTGTTCCCGCAAAGAATCGTATGTGTGTATATATAAAATAGGATAGATTATTAATCAATTAAATTTGTGAAATTTGAACATTTATGATAGTTTTCATAAAAAGTGCGGACTAAAGACATACGGACAAGTGTTCTCCTGTGAATGTAAGAAATCACCTGTAAATAACAAAGTTCTTATATGAGAAAATGACTATTATATTATTATAGAATTCCAATGATACCATAAGACTCTTCCGTTTTTAAAAATCATGCTATTTTAGTAAGCATGTGTAGTTATGTTCTTTACTGCGCGAAAATACACTTAGCATAATGATACTTATTTCTATTATAGTTTTTTGAAGATTATTTGTGACATATAAATCTCATATAGGTGTAAATAAATAGATTTCAGCTCATATAATATTTTCGTTTATTTCTTGACCTCGTCATAATTATATATTTGAAATAAGTTCCATTACTAAAGAGAACGAGCTCACATGTTTACTTAAAAAGAACACTTGTAACACTTTTAATAAAAATAATAATAATAATATTATTCTACTGCTAATACTATTATTATTATTATCATTGTTGTTATTATTATTATTATTATTATGATTATTATTATTGATCTTATCATTAATTTCAAGCAGAAAACGTAAACTTGATTTACAATAACATTTCTTTTTTGACGTGTGTCAATTGTAAGTTTACTGTTTGCCATTATTTATAAATGTGAAATCAGTGATTTAGATTTAAAAGGTATGGATACGATTTAGTGATTCAATTATTCGCTACTTATTATTATTACAATTTTACGTTAGCTAATATCGATTATTTTATTTTTACACAATAATATTATTGTATTCATTTTCATCATATTTTGTAAGAATATAATAGAGACCCGATTTTGTAATAACAAGTGTAAAGGCGACGCCGATATTGATTCCTTTGATGGACCTGGGGATATCGATAAAAATCAGGAAGATTGTATAAAAATATATCAAATGAGATGTAAATATCAGTAATTTGAGTAGACCAAAGTGTTCCCCTGTTTAGATGTAAATGTATCATTATTTTTTAATATATTCGAAGTACAAAAAAAATATTTGTGTGAATGTTATCTAAGTGAACTTGCATATAGAATATTTGAACAATTATTCACAATCAAGCGTATATTTCATAGGTTGTTGAAATTGTTTACAAACTTCAAAGTTCAAACATTTTCTTACAAAATCTAAAAGAAATGTATAGCTCTGCTTGAAAAAATGAAACTTAGTCTTTGTGTATTTCAATTTAATAAGATAAAAATGATTTTGTCTGTGCAGAAAATGTTCTAATGCCTTCTACCATACTACGACTTTTATGTAAACGTTTTTTTCGTACTTACAATACTTTAAGAGGTAATGATCGTTTACATTTAAGAGTGGGCACACATATATAGTATATATGTCATATATACTATTCTATTTATACATATATAAATAGTTGCAACTGTTCTTAGATCACACAGTACATCAAAGTAAAGATAATTTTGAATATTAGTTATACATTTACTAAAAATTGCATTGTCGAAATGAAAATAATTCTATATACATATAGTAAGAAATTTCTTGTAAAAACATTGAAGCACGTGAAAAAACATTTTATTTAATAACATGGTGAATGTTTCAATATAAGGTGACAAGTGGTTTACTCAAAAGTAAATATATTTAAGTTTCCTATAAACTATTTGAAATACAACATATTAAACTTATGCAGCGAACAGTCTTTGTAATGAGGAAACAAATATGGTAGATAATACTGCAAAGATGTAATATGGAGAACGAAAATATAAATGAAACGCTTATATATTATATTATGTATGAAAGGGAAACAAAATTCTATCTGAGATAAACAATTGTAATATTAATATTTGTGATACGAAAAATTTCTGAAAGAATAATTCTAGTGTGTTATGTTACATTCTGACTCTGCGTACATAGAGCTTTCTTTACATACTTGTGTACAGTTTAATTTTATAGTAACTTCTTTAAGTGTTGTACTATGTACATAATAGTCCATTCATGGAAAACATAAACTAAAAGGCACACAAAATTTTTAGAAATTTTAGAATTCTCTTTGTACGCATAGTTCAATAATATTGTATTTAACAAATTTTGGAAGTGACGTGGAAAAATGTTTCACGATCTATCTTGTATAAATACTGAAATCTTTTAGCTTGTACATTGCTAAAAACATAATTTAAAATGTTGTAATAATGAAGCACAAAGAAACGTAAATATCGCAATGCCTATAAGTAATTTGTATAAAACATAGGCCTGTAAAATAAAACTCGCATCGTGATATATAGTGAGAGAGAAAGATATCGTTAGGAATGATAATGGTTTAAAATCAACAGAAAACAATGTATCTTCCTCTCCCTTTCTGTTTAGCATCTTAAAATTGTTCATAGGTGTACACATTTTTTGTGACCTGATTTAGTGACAACAATTGTTATAAAAGTATTGGATCTTCTCTATTTAAGAACATAAAAAATGGGAAAAAAGTCACAGAATGTATTTAAGATTGACACAATGATACAGCTAAGTATTCATCTTTGTGTAATATAAATATAATGAATAATAAAATATGATGTCATAAGTCGGAGTAATAGACAGTTTCGACATAGCCCTTTGAATTCTACATAATTATAAAAATTTTTTTAAATATAATTGCGTTGTTATAATTTCATATCAACTAAAAATTCATTAATCAACACTGGGAAAATATGCAAAATTTGACTGTGTGATAAACATTCCATATATCAGGAATTGAATAGTATTAAACAATGTTCGATTTGTTATTATAGAATAACAATGTTGTATTCAAAACAAAAATCTTCTATGAAATATACTTCTTTTCACTTATTATATTAACAATAATAATAAAATCAGTTATTAATATCTGAAAACGATTGAATTCATGCATCCATTGATACATTAGTAACACAAAAACGATTATTTCTTTCTTTACTTGAATGTGTTTAGTACGATAACTATTTTTCATAAATTATCAAAATGATTATTCGAAGATCAAACAAATTATTGCATATATGCCTATAAGTATGTATACATATAGCGTATGCGTGTAAAATCATATATCGCGCTCAAGGCGCCATCTTGAAGTTTAAAGAAAGGCGTACAATGTTGTGAGTCTTATTCCTAATATATCAATGGCTTTAATCTTTCCATTACCGGACGATGAATGTTATGGAATGGGGAATAGGGAATGGGGACTGAAGACTGGGGAATGGGAAAGTCTTCCCACTTTCTAGTAGATTTAGTTACTTCAGTATGCCACCGACTGACGTTGTAGTAAGTTGTGTTGTTAAGTGATCGGACGATAGTTGAGTTTTTATGAAGTTTTGTGATCTTTATATCGACATGGGAATTATGTCGTCTCAAAATGGGTAATTTATCGACTGTAGTGAAGTTTAGTGCAGTACTTTTCACCTGCTTTGTGGATTTTACTTGGGCGGAAAACGAGTTAAGAGGTAATAAAAATGACAAAGTACTTAGGTACATGCGTTGCATACTTACGATATGTATATACATACTACGATCTCTGTACATATGTCATTTACACGTGGTTAGTTCAAGCTGTTTTATGTTCACGTTATTTTTTATGTTTGGCGGAGTTACATGGCTTAAGACTTAAACAAATAAAGTATCATTTTGATTCTAAACATATTGATTTTAAAAATGATGCAAGTTTTCAATTAAGATCGCTGCTTTTCATCTACGTTTATTAACACATACGTATCCTTTTAAATAATTTTCAAGTTCAAACTGTCAGTATTGTATTCAAAATACTATGTTGCTACACGAATATGTGTACGAAATGAAACTTGAAAGTACGTACTCGTACTACATTGTAATTTATAGTCGCAATTCTGTATTTTTACAAGTAATCTTTTTCCGAGAATGCACGTCATTATTTGAATTACGAAGAAGTATTTTTCCTCGATGTACAGATTCTTGTTTGTGGTGTCTGAAAGTTTGAACGCATGACTGTTTCCGATACTGGTCAGTTCACCGTAAAGTTAATCATTCGACAATACTTGTGAGTTCCTAAGTGCATCATACCAGAAATCCTCTTTTGATATGAGTGGTGTGCCCTTCGCTGAGTTTTCTGCCCGTGGTATCTTGTTTCAATTTCTGTGGCGCATATGCTGTTTGATATCATTACCATCAATTATTGTGATTTGAATGAGAAAATTATAAATTTACAGTTTTATTTATTTTCGTTTGTTCTCCGTCATCGTTTCGTCTGTTTGTTAGTATGTATGTTTAGCTTTCCACTATATTGTGTAAACTAAACAATATCGTATCTTTGAAAACTTGCGAATACAATGTCGTACTGTTATTATTACTATTCTATTGTGTTGGTTTTGCATAAGTCAATTGTAGATAATATCAAGTTGTAAATTCATTAATGAATATAAAGTCGCAGAAATTGTAAAGGCTTTTGTTTCCTAATTATTTTATTGAATTTGAACGTCAGTAAAATTCTCTTGAATTACGCGACTAATCATGCTGAATAAGACGAAGTCGGTCTTCGAACAAGTGAAAGGAGACTTGAATTGTTGGTTTGCGAGTTACGCTAGGTTAGAGAACGCTTCTGTGTTTACGACCCTGACCAGGACGGAACACAACTGTATGCAGTGATAGGAGTTTGAATATTTCAAGCTCGAAACTGACAACGAAAGGGATCTCTAGATTCGTATTTGATCTTTGATATTTGATACCTCATGCTTAATGTTCAGTTAACTTAATCTTAATACCCGATGCTCTTGCCGGACTAGATAGGCTCGTACTCATCATGTAAGACTCGTGTAGGATCGAGCATTTTGTTTCTGGTGGTGTAGATCCGTACGTGCTCCAACACTTTGAACTCATCATTATGGTATACATGATGGATGTCTAAAAAATGTTGTACTTCCTTGAAAGGTGTGATTCTTGAAGTTATTTGAAGTAATTCTTTTTTTTGCGAAAATATTTTCCACGGCTTTGTTGAAGAGTTATTAATGAAAAACACAGACCAATCGGAGCGCGGTTACAGCGGCTCGCGCTGAGCCTGGCGTTGTCATTGGCCGAATCGGAATCGGTCCGCTGTACCCGCGCTCTGGTTGGTCCGTTAATAACTCCTCAACAAAGCCGCGGAGAAATGAGCTCAGGAATTCCCCTCTCAAGGAAGTACAACATTTTTGGGAAACTCTGTATTCATATATTTATGTAATTTATGTCTTCAAATTACTACTATTCTATTTATTAGATATTACGATTAGGAATCTATATTGAAGGAAATCATGTTTACGCCGTGAAAAGAAAATAAGAAAAGATTGCGAGTGAGAATTAGTATTAACCACTTTAAAAGTAATAATATCTCGAAAGTAGAAGCATGCGATATGCGGTGTTTTTTCTCGCAACCATAGATATTGTATACAAGAAAACCACGAGAAGGAAGAGAAGGAAAACGAGAAAAAAGAATCGTGAAGTCCCTATGCGTAGGTACGGTAAAAAGAAAATTGTATCATTTGAAATACTCACGAAGAAGCCGTAACCGAATGCTTTTTACTAAAATTATCTCGTCGTATGGAATGAATTCTTCTTAACCCCTTAATTACGGGAATTGTCTACAAGCGTCAAGGCACTCACGGCCGTTTTCGCGTGTACGCTACGATGAATCATGCATCACGCGTGAAGAAAAATTTCAGTTGAAAACGTTTCTACTTTTTTATTCAGTTTTCTAAAAGTGAAAACTATCGTGAATTGATATGAATTAATTTTTTGCGAAGAATATTATGCTTGAATATAAACGTTTGTTGAAATGCGATTCGTATCATCAACGTACTGTTAGAGAAATATGTTCATCTTTTTCTCGTTTTAATAGCAACGAAACTAATTTTCGACTCGTATTTAAAAATAATTTCGGGTTTCCCGAGTACGATTTTTCCATTTGATAAACCAGAATAGGTACAGTCAGGGACCTAAAACCGGTATTGCATTAATAAGGCTGTACCGTAACCGTTACAGTACCGAAATGTATGAATACCGAAATCGTTACAATACCGAAACACCAGAGACCCTAACTGTTATAACCAAAATTTTTAAAGTTGTGGTATAAGAGTTAAAATTATTCTGTGAATGATTTTGGTTACAAATAACTATTTTCATTTATTGATACTGATGAATATGAAATGACATGGAACTTCTTATTTTATCATTGCGGTATGTTATTTTGTTTTATTTCATTTATTATTAGGAGAACTTTTAATTCTGAAGAATTATATACTTTAACGTTTTGTTTTCTTCGCGATGGCAATTGATGGATAATAATAATAATAATAATAATAACACTTTTAGAATATACTTACAATATTGCTACAACAGTAGTCAAAATTACTAAAAATCTGAATAAATACATTTATTTTCTCTATAAAGTAATGAAAAATATTCACTTTTAGTACTCTTTAAACATTTAAATGTGTAATTGTAGATGGGCGTCCTCTATCGTTGTAACTGAAATGGCACGAGTTGCAGTTACTAAAATCGTCGCTAGATGGTGTAACAGATATTTGTTGGTATTGGTGGGAGGGGGGCGCTGCCTGCTTCTCCTAGCAGACTCTGCTGATTTTCTGCCATTGCCAGGTTTGGTTGTGGGATGATTGCGATTATATACTTCACAGACACGAGACGTATCTCGAATAGATAAAAATAATGTAGATCGAAATGAACCAGGTCTTTGTCTAATAATATTCTGTGTTTCTGTCTTTAGCCACAAAAATATATTCACGTAAAATGTACCTTGTACCTTCTCCATTTGAATTTATATAATTTTCATCTTCCTCCGATTCTGTGGCTAATGCTGTCTCATTAGTTGGATCTTCAATGTTTTCGCCGTTATCCGTATACTCTTCACTATAACTAGAAGATGCATCGTCACAAAAACTTTTTTCTCCCAATAATCTAACCGGTAATCTAAAAAAAATTAATCTAAATAAATTAGTAT
The DNA here is from genome assembly GCF_050948215.1 of Halictus rubicundus. Lineage (NCBI taxonomy): Eukaryota > Metazoa > Arthropoda > Insecta > Hymenoptera > Halictidae > Halictus > Halictus rubicundus. Next base: position 5,209,342 of record NC_135166.1, read on the forward strand.
GAGTGTATGTGCTCGGTCTCGAAAGTATCGTAGGCAAACGGAATCTAGAATTACTTTTCGAGGAGTATACATTATATGTTGTACGTACCTAGAGTTGGACGCGATGCGACGCGCGACATGATGTGCGACATAACGCGCGACATCGCGTCGCGTCGCGTCGCGTCGCGTCGCATCGCGTCGAGGCTCGAGAGCTGCTGGTATTAGAAAGGGAAGTGGGAACGGTAGTCTCTGTACCGAACGCTCCTATTTGATTTTCCAGGGTACCGTTTCCTTCTGCGAATCTAGGCTCCTAGCTCGATTCTAGTACTGCCAAGATTGTCCATTGCTGAACACGGTACACGGTACACGGTACAACTCGTACGAAGTAAGTCTCGTATTTTCCCCGCATCTTATTCGCAACTTGATCCCGTACTCGGCTTTTTCTGTTTGGTTTGCGTGTACTTACTTCTGTACGTCTCAGGTTACTGATCACCTACACCTACGTACGATACACGAGTACAGTACATTCGCTAGTAGGAATAGGTGGTAACAATTTGATTATTTTTCTAATTGCAATATTCGTAGGTACCGACGCATGAAGTGCTACCAAATATACACATAGGAGCATACATGGTTTTTCCTGCTTTCACATGAACAAGTTTTTAATTTTGCTACGTTGGGAAATTGACCGGCAAGACAACATTTCTTGCGATGGGGGTAACTACAGTAGAACTCCGTTCATTCGGATCTCGTTAATCCGGATTTTCGGTTTATCCGGATTATCAAACGATGCATTTGAGTAGAGGTATCCCAGTGCTGGGCATGTTTGCCTCAATTCTGGCAAAACCGTCCCCACCGTAGCGCCCATTATCCCCTTCCAGTAAGCGTCGTTACCCTGGAGAAAGGACGCGCTTCGTCTGTCGCGAGTAGCTACGAAGATACGTAACGGTGGGGCAACGAAGACACGAGACACCAGCGAACGCGACGAAGGTGCGCGTTACACGAAAGAAAAGTTGGTGAGGGAAGCAAGCGTCTGAGGAGCCCCAACCGTGCCCAGCACTGCCATAACGTCAACTGAACGTACTCTGCGTGCCTCACAAGACGTCCCCTGGTAGGAATTCGGCAAAAATGCGACTGTAAGCCCTCCGATTGGGTCATTCTACACGAACTTTCGGTTCTAGCCGAATTATTAGCTACACTGTGTGATGTCAAAGCCTAACGATTGAGTGCGAGCGAGGATCACTCTTGCCTCAGTGCCGTCTCGAGGGACTGCTTATGAGGCAGGGACAGTACGAATGCTTTCATTCAGTATCAATGTTTACATTTGTCGCGGTGAAAAAGAACATAATTTTGAGACTTCCCCTTACTATAGACACCGAATTTTTTTAAGTAAATTAGTTTAGTATATCATTTATTTCGTTCATTAAAGTTTGCAAATGTAAGCGTTCAAATACTTTCGTGAGCCACCGTATGTATACATATGTATACGATCGTAGGTATGCTAGAAAAATTATGGGAAGGGTGGACGCCGATTGCTAAATCTTGAAAAATATAACCGCAAAATTATTGTTCACGACAGACCCATTCAGCAAGCTTCTGGCGGGCAAAGGCGCCCGCCGATGCCCGCGGTCATAGCTGAGGGCAAATGCGACGGGCTTGTGATGTCAGCGGGAAAAATGTTGTCATTTGTATGGACTACTTTAGTCTTTTCTCATGTATGCCGTTATATGACGTTCGGCCGATGATCATACTATCCCACTCAGACAATACCTCTGACGAACACATGCAACGCTGCCCTAGGAGGCGTAATTCGTTGCCCGCCAAGTCGCTTCTGCCCGCGGAACAAAATTCTCTGCCCGCATGGGCGATAGCTGAACGGGACCGGTTTACAAAAAGAAAAAAGAGAGTGATCCAAATGTGTCTGACGCAATGTTGAAAAAATGTGATTCTTCGGGAGAACTCGCTTGTCGGTAGCTGCAGATGAAAATACATACATACAATATACAATACATATTACTTATTCAGTATACATGTATTTACACGTGAATGAGCCGCCAGTCTTCGGACTCTTGCAAAGAACACATTCAACACTCGACCGATCGAATGAGTTGCTGTCGTCATTCGTGATGCGGTGCTCTGTCGAAGAGGTCGATGACCGAGACAGCTGATACAGAAGCGAAACGCCCCAAAACCGTAAACGAGTCACAACTACAATACCGCGCAGCGTCGCATCGTCACCGGTACAATCGCTTAGGTCAGGTGTAAAAAGATCGTCGCACTTGCGTTGAAGATTAATACTTGACCGTTTAATGCTTGACCGCTTAACCGGTGCCTAGGGTAAGGGTCCCAATTACTGTGGGGGTATCAACCACTGTGCCTATATTAATTATATATGACATATATTTTAACTGATTTTAATAAAAAAAATTTAATATTCAATATAGCTAGTATCGCGTAATATGTTTAAAGGGTATAGCCGGATAAGATGGTAAAAAATGTTGGACCAAATTAAAAGGCTAATGGACCATAGAGTACCAAGAAAAACCACGTTGTGTAAAATGTTAACCCTATATCTCTTCCGGGATGGTAGTTTTTCTTTTTATTTTTATTTGAAGGCTTAAGGGGAACTCTCCATTGGGAGTTATAAAGCTATATGTTTAGAACGGAAATCGCGTCCAGGAAAACTGGTCTTCGGAGAATAAGCAAGAATTCCTTTGGCTCACAGATAGCGTTGAAAAGACAAGTCTAACCTCGAAATCGTGACCAAGAGCAATTTCAGAGTGCAGGTAACAGTTCCCTGTCTATCTCTGCCTCATCCTATCCGTTTCTTTCTCTGTAACGTTTGAGTTTCGCGGCCTCCTTGTACATATAAAGCCGTCATCTAGCACGATTTTCATTACTGCGCATGCTCGTACGCGTACACAATACGCATGCAGGTGTATTCTACGTTACGTCACGAAGCTACTGTTTGTAAGGTTTAGTATCGGCATCATAATACGCTTACATATTACATAGACGCACACGGGTGGGCTTATTATTCGAATGAAATAAATAAATTCAAATGGAAAAAAGGGACTTTTCAAAATGAGGACGGTAACGGGTTATAAGGGGAAGGGGCGGGTGGTAGGGGTCAATGATGAGGGGAACACGGGGGGTCTTAATACGAAACCGAAAGAATTGTTTTGAGGAAATGAACGGTTCCCAAAATATTTCCAAAAAACTGCTACCGCTTGCTACTGCATCGGGATCTTATTTTGGTGGCACTAACTGATGCTATAGGGTGTCCTATACTGCACCGAAATAAATAACAAAAACAAAAAATATAACCACGCTTATTCGATCGGTTGCTTATTCGATCTTCGTGATGATACACTCTTAGCAGAGTTATTAGGCATCGCGGAAAGCCTAAGCTAACAGCAGCAGCGCCGACAGAAGCAGCAGCGCAGCGTTCTAATCGGCATCCGGTCCGACAGCTTCCGCCTCGGCACCGGTAGCTCATCGTCAACGGAACATCTGCATCCTTCTTCTGTCCCTCTTCTTCTTAATTTTCTCTTCCTTTCGCCCTCAACTATCTCGTTACATGCTTCTGCGAGGGATTTCCATGTGTGAGGAACAGTATCGAAATATAATATCCGTGCGACGAAACGGTGCAATTCTTGATGGCATTATTCTGCCACTGAAGATTGACTCGTACAACATTATCAATGAATTGACTTGAAAAGATCTTGATTGTCGAAAAGATCTCTACTGTAACTGTCAACATTTTATCCCCACCACTGGGGGATCCTCCTTCGAACCAGTCAAGCGGTAAACACGCTCGACGACCGAGCCAGCGAGTATCGGTGAGACTCACACTAATGTAACTGAAGCAAAAGATTGCAACTTGAAAATTTTACCATCGTATTCGTCTCGTTTTCCTGATTAAAATGACACCAAACGCGATATAGTTACGATTATAATTACCCGTGTAATAGAGCGAAGTGAAGAATTCGCGTACCTCTACCGTAAATGTCAAGTCCGAAACTTTCATCACTGGTTACACAAGTAATTATGATCGAAATTATTTCGTGTTTGGTGTCATTTTAATCAGAAAAACGAAACGAATACGACGGTAAAAGTTTTATTGAAGAAAAACCAAAAATAAGAAATTTTGATTTTTTAATTTAAAAGGCTGAGTTGGCACGAGTACTTTGACGTTTGCCGAACGCCCGATCCTCAGTCTCTCTTTTGTTTTCAATCGCTATCCTTCTCTACGTTCGACACACTACAAATGTTTTTATGTATTAGCAGTATCAATTAGAGTGAAGGTAGTTAGTTTTATACGGGGTGGTTGGTAACTGGTAGTACAACCGGGAAGGAGGTAATTTTGTATAAATTATGTGTAGTCTACACGTGTAGTAGAACTTCCTAATAGTTATGCGTGTTTAGCTGTTTCCACGTATTTTGTGCGTGAGTGTTAACGTTTTCAGTAAATGAATCTTTCGTTGTTCTTTTACATACCTATTGGCATTCAAATATCTTTCTAACGAACCGACACATGAGTATCTTTAAAGTAGATTTTATTACCGGTACAATTGTTGTAATATGGTAACTTGCTACCCTTAATTCTATCACGCATTTCTTGCTTTCAGGGTCAATATTTAGGACTTTGCACCGAAAACATTATGTATTTTCAATCAAAACTCTCGTGTTGCAAGTGTTAATACAGTTTTATGAATTTCAATCAGCAAGAAGATGTCATGCCCATGCAATGATTTGTGTATGAGATTTTTCAAAGATGCGTAGAAGTCCGGACCAGAGGTTCAAGGTAAATGTTAAAGTTTTGCAATCGATACAAATGATCGTGTACTCTTACTAAAAAATTGGTTGTGCCATGTTTTGTACCGACTTCGTATAGTGTGAATGGAAATTTATTTCTCTCCCTGTTTATGAAATGTTCTAAAAAAGCTACCGGTGCTATCCCATCGAAACCTGCCCGCGTGTATGTATTTGTGACACACTCACAAGCATGGCGGGCACGTTCTACCGTTGGGCGACTTGGTGATTAATCGAAACAAACAACTAAAAAGTAGACTTGAGTTTGGCTGTTGTACCAATGCTGACACGGATGCACAATTATAAGCAGTACAGTGTTTTCTCGATATATGTCCACAACACGGGTCTACCTAGGGACATATATCCGCTACACGATACTATTCTTCGATACACTGTCGAACGTAGAAAAGGCCAGCGAAGCTCGAGTGGCCTCGGTTGCCGAGGAGTGTAAACATAATATGGGTCGGACGTATCGGTGTGACACCACTACTATCCAATAACAAAACTTCTTCATTTCCAGTTTTCAAATTTCCGAAAAAATTTGTTTTACGAAAAAAAGTGTTACGTAACTAATCCGGTACTGACAAAGAGAGGGTAACTGTATTCCCCTCAATTTCCCCTCTCTGACGACACTGGTCCTTAATGGGATCTCGACCCGGTTCAAGCGCGCCATCGCAGAGCATGATTAGTGTCGTTAGTAATGATTTTAGGGACGTTTCACAGTTTACTCTTTCTTTTCGACTTATTATTTCACGTAGATTCATCTCCTTTTGGCTTGTACCATCAAATGGGTATATTTACATGAACTTTTCTTCTTATTTTAGTGTGCTGAATCAGCCCCTGCAGCACTTCCCACATGTTCTGATTCACCCTGTATATTGCTCTTGACATGGACAGAAAACGTCCGACGTCTCCCGAAACGAGCGGGGAAAACGGACGCGAGAAGGTAGCGGAAGTGGAAAAATATCCAGTTTTGTAAGCGGAAAAATTACTGCTTTAGATGAAGTTTTTAGAATGTATATTTCTGACGCAAACATACCGAAAGGGTATTTCAAATTTTCAGTGTAGGCCCATCTAAAAAGAGATGCGAAAAAACGATCACTGTTTGTGTGAGTGCTCGAAAATCAATCAGGGATATCACATATCAGCTTACACGCGCCATGCCAGGCTAATATGTGCATTAGGGTGGACATTATTTTTCAACTATGGAATTTTTCTTTTCATGAAAAGAAAAAATGATATATCGAAGATGTGGCACATCAAATGCGAAGTTTTGAAATAGAAATAACTGCACGCTAAATGTGAAGAGTATACACACAAAATTTAAGTGAAATATTTTATACCTTCGAAAATATAATTCCTTACGTGAATTCAAGCACAATTTTATTTTGCACGAATTAAGATTATTTCACATTAATTGGCCTGTCTAATTTCTGTCTACCATAAGTCCGTTTTCGTAAAGCGTCACACCGGTGAGAACGACGCGTTCCAATTGTTAATTGTTAATAGTTTTGCGGGGTGTTTTTAAGGGAACAATGTTTAAATCTTCTGGACCTTGCATTGCTGTATGTAAGCGGTTTCAAGGATTCTGGTCTCAAATAAATAAATTTAATTTGAAAAGTGAAACAACCACGCGAAGAGCACCAGGAACATTTCATCATGAATCGAATAATTTTAGGGGGCGGCGTGAAAACAATCTCGCAGAAGAATTTTTAGTAGGTATAGATAAGGTCCACCCTAGTGCACCCCACTTGCATGGCGTACAAAGTATTTTCCAAATATTAGTTGTGTTAGGTTGGTTTTTGTCTACTTGAATTATGAATGTACCATCGCATCGTTTGAATGCTTTTGCGCATATGTACTTACTATGTTAAGTACCTAACCGTACAAGGCCGTAAGAAAGCCGCGCTATATTCTACTGTTTGAAATTCCCATTGTCACACGGTCACTAACGAGACTCCACTTGATGCGAAACGAGAGCGGATTCCGCAATAAGGAAACGTTTAAGCGAGAACTCGGTTCCTGCCTTGCCAGTGATGCAGATTGTCGTTCTAAATAACCCAGATTGCTCGTGGGTATGTGAAAAGTTCTCACAGCCGATTAGATGACAATTTCCTCTCGCACGATTCAGCTGACGACGATTGTATACAAGCCGTACATTTGGTACAATTGCTGGTCAATTTATATGTATTGTATCCAGGTATGATAAACATTGGGTTCGAACGAAAGTTCGTGGCATTTTTAAATTAAAATTCGAAGATAGAATTAAGATATTGATTCATAGATTTATTCAATAACATATTTTCCATTCTGTTCTATTACTTTTTCCCATTTTTGTGATAACTTATCATGTTATTGAGTAAACCTATGTATAATCTTAATATGATTTTTGAATTTTACTTTATAACTTGCAATGCTTTCACTAAAGAATTTCACTGTTTAACTGGTACCCTAAATCTTTGATAATACATTCTTGTACACTCCTTCACGCTGTTTCGACGGCGGACTACCAACTATCACGCGATGCGAACATGATCAATTATTGATCAATTTCGCCACAACCTACCCAACGATGGCTTTTGTCTATATTGGCAATTGTAGGTACAAACTATAGTACATATGCGGGAATTCGCGTTGATAGAGACCAGCGAATTTTTCCAAGTGAAAGGTACGGTCTTGCAAGTAGTTCGCTCCGGACTTTCTAATACAGCCCTGGGATTGCATCCGAACCGCGTAATCATTTAAATTTCTTGCGAGTATTGATAATAATCGTTCCGAGCGTAAACTGTACAGTGTAAAGTGTACGGGTACCGTTGATTTTGCAAACGAGAAAGCTAACGTAAAAAGAAAACGTAAATATTCTTGTTCTACGAACTCGTAAGTCTGAAATGTAAAAGGCGACCAAGACTTTCTCTTATTGTCGGCGTTTTGCAAGTCGTCGCCGCGAATGTCTGTAGAATACTGGAAAGCGTGTATCGGGCTACGTTCAGATTGCGCGCTGGCTTTGCAATTCCTCGTTCACATACACGCGCACATACGAGTAAACTGCGTAGATGGAACCTTAGTAACTGGTTTGTACAACAACTTTGGATACCGAGCCATAATATATGTTAAATTGTCAATAGGGAATATGGCCAACACGTCCATATTCTCGCAAAATGTTAGAGGCCATTAGATATCGTCAGTTTTCGTTAACAAAATTCAATCGAAATTAGAATTCGAAAAATCAACTTTTCCAAGCATGATAAAGTCTCTACTCGATAAACATCCCAAATATCTAGCCTATAATTGTCCCAGTACTATCCCCACTACCGCGGGGTATACCCCGTCAGGGGCCAAGATGCTTTCGATTATGTAATTTTGAAATATCAATCATCGATCAAAATCTAGGCGACTATGTACATGCGTTCTTTACCTCGTCCTTCCTCGCTAGGTATCGACAAGATTCCGTAATAACTTTCGAGTAGTTTACAGTTTCAACTTTATGTAAGACTAGTCCCAACAATCTCAGGAAAGTTAAGTAACATGTTCTGTTATTTTCTGATTCTAGTAACGAACATGCGATTCCTATAGATTTGACGCGCTTATACCGTCTCAAAATAGCAGTATTGTATACAAAGCAATATAAAATGACACTCGAGAGCAAAAATATTGCAGTTTCGGCTTTGTTTTTTTAGAAATTAGGTATCAATGAAAACTCTCTCTCTAGCTCACCAGTAACAACGCGCGTGAGCCAGGTCAGGAAAAGTGCGGACCGTTATGTATGGAAGTACTATTACTGTGCCATATATAAAGAGAGAAACAGAGAGAGAGAGAGAGAGAGAGAGAGAGAGAGAGAGAGAGAGAGAGAGAGAGAGAGAGAGAGAGAAGTGGCTCGTGCGCCACTATTGGTGAACTTTAAGATTACACGCACACTGTGGTTTTTCGCCGCGCGGTGAAAAGATTTTTACAGAGACAACTGGTGTTTGTGCATTCCAGAGAAAAAGAAAGAAAAAGAAGAGAGAAAGAGAAAGACACGCGCAGCGATTCAGTTTGCGTGTACTGTACAATGTAGCGCGCGCTCAGCTAGTTTAATCGGTAAAAATGTTCAAACAAAACCCGAAATTGTATTTGTTTTACTCTAGTTAATGTTCGTTTTATATTGTTATGAGAAATCACTGAGCAATTTCTTTGTCGAACACGCCGCGTTTTACGACGCACAATATACATCTAGAAATCAGAAATTGATTTATAATAATTAAAACTCACTTTTTCAGTCGGAAAATGCACTTGCTGCTTCGAAATTTGTGTCACTGGGCCATTCGGAGACGAACTGCACAGCTGACTTCAGATATCAACGAACTGCGTACCTGGTGGTGGATGGGAGGTATACGACAACCTAAGGGATGTGCAGTCAACTCAACGATGCTTACTTTCACTTTCACTTTCTTCTCGATAAATTAATCGTATGTTTACTTCATACAGATGCCGTGAAGTTTTTCCACACGCACGGTCACTGTTTACAATTGCAATATCACTTGCATTGGAGCACGAATCACAACAATCCATTAATGTGATCACTAGACTGCCAATTTCATGGATTTTGTAGCAAAAATGAGAAAGTGCACTTTAAAAGACTAGAGAGATTAGAATAATTTAGAAACACTAACTTATTATTTTCAACTTGTTAAAATGATTTAAATAAGAATCCAATATTTGTGTGTCCATTGCAATAACAACAGCCAACTTTTATTTTGCATAATAATCCGCAGTCTAGCGATCGGTTTAAATATGATTATTAAAAACACACACACATTAGCAACCGTTAGCTTGAAATTGATAAGTCTTTAAAGATGTTCTCTCTACCACGATTCGAACGACACTGATCTCACGCAAGATTTTTCTGAAAAGTTTAGGAAGGGCATTACGCATGACGAAAATGCACGCCCTAATACGTTTACAAAAAAGACGGTAAGATGAAAAAAGGGCACGAGAGGGACCACTGTAAGACTAGAATTTATGGCAATTACATATTTCGGTTAATGTAGAATTAATTCCGCCAACAGTATTTGTTTACCCTGTTTTTGTACCTAGCGTTTATGGACCCTCAGAGTCTCGCGTCTGCCTAGTATAATCTGACCCCTACCCATCGACTCTGCGTACCAATTTGCACGAAAACCCAAACATGTGGTTGCCATAAATTCTAGTCTTACAATGGCCTTACTCGTGTCCCTTTTTTCATCTGACCATCCTGAGCATTTTCGTCATGCGTAATGCCCTTCCTACACTTTTCAGAAAAACCTCGCGGAAAATCAGTGTTGTTCGAATCGCGGTAGAGAGAACATCTCTAAAGACTTATTAATTCAGAGTTAACGGTTGTTAATGTGTGTGCTTTTAATAATCATATTTAAACCGATCACTAGACTGCGGATTATTATGCAAAATGACAGGAGCCAGACAAATATTGGATTCTTACTTTAATCATTTTAACAAGTCGAAAATAATAAGTTGGTGTTTCTAAATTATAAAATAATTTCTCGAATCATTTCTAATGTATCTCTCTACTGTTTTAAAGTGCACCTTCTCATTTTTGCTACAAAATGCACGAAATTCGTAGTCTAGTGATCACATTAATTGATTGTTGTGATTTGTGCTTCAATGCAAGTGATATTGCAATTGTGAACAGAGATCGTGAGTGTAGTAAAATTTCACGGCATCTACGTGGTATAAACGTACGATTAATTTATCGATAAGAAAGTAAAAGTGAAAGTAAGGATCGTTGACTTGTTCACACATCCCTTAGTTTTCGGCATTACCGCATACATGAAGTCACCTGTGCAGTTCGCCTTGGAGTGGCCTAGTGACACACATTTTGTAGCAGCGAATGCATTTATAGCTGAAAAAGTAAGTTCTAATTATTATAAATCAATTTCTGCTCTTTCTCTTGTTTACTGTACCACCGCGACGCAACGCCAACGCTCCCGCTCAGTGGATCTTGCTGCCGAGCCGCACTCTCCACGCCATCGCGCGCTATTGTGCACGTATTATGCAAATTATGCACATTAACCATCCTCCTGGTCAAGATACCCGATTACGTATAACATATTTTCATCTATTAAACGGCCCATCGGTCATTTAAATGAGATGACGGAGAGTTTTGGCTTTCTTAACCGATTATATCCTTTGTTACGAAATGCCTACCTATGAATTATTTAGAAACTACGTCTTATGAAATAATCGTCGGCAGATAGTGTGCTAATCTGATTACCTAGATCCTATTTTCGATTGAGATATCCATAGAAAGAATATTCAAAAACTGATTGCATTAAAACATTTCTAGCGAAACCATCGCTCGCCTTGATCTATTTATGCATACATATAACGTAGCGAACAAAATATATTACGTAGAAGATTTAATCGAATTAGTAGCGGAAAGAAAACGAGACGATATAATCATGCACAAGATTCACAATTGTTGATTACAGTAATTATACATTATATATAGGTTAGGGTACGCCTCGCCGATTTCAATAGTGTTCCAACTTACAACGCTGTTTCATAATTTCCCAGTAAGCAATCTGCTTCTGATTTGCTATGAATTTGCCAACAAAATTCGTCTATAAATTTCGACTCATCTGTTTCCGCATTAGGCTCGGTATTTGAGTGCAAAGTTTGCAGGCGGAATTCCATGCCAAATTGTGAGCAAATCGAGGTCAAACGTTGCCCTCGTGAAGAGGGCAGGTCGGTCGCGGACCTAAACTTACTTTAAGAGTAAACAGAGCAAAATCGTAATTGTCATTATTTTAAGATTTGTAAATATTTATATTATTGAAAAATGAGCGACCGGACGGCTAAAATAGAGCAGCATCGACACATCTCGACACGGACCGGCACGAACCGAACTGTCAAAACATTTTTAGTTCCGTTGATGGTATGTGTCGGTTCGTGCTGTATAGCGTAAATCAACCTTAATGCTTTCCGCCAATAAAATCTTATTGATTTTTCCACGTTTCGTAAGTACTCGATTACTTATTTCGGACTGATGCATGACGTGACAGCCTGAACCAATTCCTAACGTACGACCGCGAACCGAAGCGTGCTTGCACGTTACTTCTTACTTTCTTATGTCTCACGTGCCATGTATCACGTCTGACATCATTCTGTGAGTCGTCGCGTAGCATTCTTGCTGCTTGGACAATAGAAAAGCTACAATACTACGTATACGACCGTGGCCCCTACCCACTCGTCAACCCCTGACGAGTTTTATTTTTCTTTCGTCCCCTTTCCGTTCTTTTAATCTTGCAATTCTGCTACGAGCAGAGGCGATAACGTTCGTAAAGGGTCCACAAAGGAACACATATTGTTAAAAGCGTGCATTGAGGCGTTCTTGCTCGTTACAATTAGAGGCGCGCTCTGCCAGCGCGTGGCCAGACTCCATCGCGCATCGGGGGCTGCCCCGATATGTATTTCACAGCCAACGTTGCAGTGAATGTGTTTAGGAAAGTTTTGACTCCACTGTATAGTATAAACGCAACATTTCTTAATTCTTCGTTCTACGTCTATCATGCTATCGTAAAAAAAATATACTATTCATAAAATTTCATTAAACAGAAACAGAAATTTCATTAAAAAACACGACATAAAAATTTTTTCTTCACCATTAAAATGACCCCTTGCAATAGTGTCACTTTGTCCTCTGAAGTTTTCTGATAGGACTGTAAATACGAAAGATATTTAGGTGTTCCCATTTATGTGGGACACCCTGTAGAATAATTTGATCTACATTCAATGATTGACGGCACACACTTTAAATCAGTATAACTTTTTTATAAATGGACCAAACGACTTCAGTATTTCTGCAAAGCTAGACGGATTAGTTTACTAGACGACGTGTAATGAAACTTTCAGAAAAATTGCGTTTAGTCGGAATTACGAAAAAAAAAAAAAAAAAAATAGTAAAAGTTGCTTTCCACAACTGTTTTATTTGGGCTTGTAACGAAAATTTAAAACATGTGTTTTTTGTAGATTCGTATAAGTTATATACATGCTGAGAATTTCATCGAAATTGATCAATTGGTTTATGAGTTATAAACGATCAAAAATGATGAAAATTATAGTTTTTAAAGAAATTACTGTATGTGTGCAACTAATATTACAAATTTGTTAAGCATTTAAACATTAAATAGTGCTTTACCAGAATCTAAAAACTTGGGTACTTTGTTTTTAATGACATGTGAAAATGTTTAAAATTTGTTTACCAATTTAATATCATTCCGTACCTTACCGATACAGTGTAGTATATGGGCACAAACGAGGTATAAGAGTTAGGCCTGCAGGCAAGCTCGAATATTCGAGTCGAGCCAAGACTCGCTTTTCAAGCTGAGCTTAGCTCTACCCTGAGCTGGCTAAAGCTAGACCAAGGTAGGCAATGGTAGCTCTGGAGGACCTCTGGTCAACTCCAAAGGTAGGCCCAGAACAGCTCTGGAAAACCCTTGGCTAACCCCAAGGTAGGCCAGGGAGGTCAGGGAGGTCAGGGTAGCTCTGGATGATCCCTGGTCAGCCCCAAGGTAGTCCATGGCTCTTCTGGTCTCGCAGCCCATCCGCTCCTTTCCGAGTGTCCTGCCCGACTGACTGTCTGAGCGCGCTCGCCGAGCTCAGGTGCGCAGCGCGGAGCGATGCGCAACTCCCCCTACCCCAACTAATTTCGGTAAATCTCGATCGCCGTGATAGTAATTATTGATAAATTTGTTGAGCAATACCCATTGTCTGAAAACTATATCAATTTTATCAATTCAGCAACTTCAACTCTGATCAGTAGCAACTATAATTTGGTCACAAGCTTTCTTTTTCATATACCTTTACCAATGCTAGACTTTTATTGCCAGGCTGTATGTTACTGCCCCAAAATTATGTGTATTGGGGTACAATCACTAAAATATCCTTTACTTGATCTACAAATAGTTATTATATACATATCAGAATAGAATACGTTAAATGTTATATTTTTTTTTTCTATAGTTACAGAATGCATGGAAGGACAAGGAGGATGTAAGAGATGTAGAGATAAGATATGTGCCAGATGTGCAGTCCTTCTATATCAGGGAACTTGTGTTGATTCTTGCCCACCAGGTCACATTGCAGACTGGTCAACCAGAGATGAATACATGGGCAAAATTTGTAAAGAAACTGGATATATGTTTGGATTTACTGGTAGTCAGGTGGCCATCTTGGTAGGAGTTATTTCCGGAGCAACTATTTGTATCCTTATTATATTATGTGGAGCTATAATTGTGCATCGTAGAAAAAGGAAAACTGCTAAATTTATACAACAGTTCGAGGATAGGTACATTTTAGCACACTATGATCATAAATTATAAAAGGATAATACCAGTTATAAGGAATATATATTTTCACATGTGTTTTAGTTCAGAGAGAAGAGAATTTTTGAAACATCTAGCATTACTTAGAGGAGAAGGTAATACATTCCTTTCGATGCTCAATGATACTAGGAGACAAGTTAGGGAATTATATTATTCTGGGAATAATGGAGATGGTGCTGTTGGTATTCAAGCTTATAGGTATGACTATGTAATAAATTAAAAAATAATTCTTAATTTGTTTTAATTCGTAAAATGTATATATACATATAATATAATAAAGAACTATTTCGTGTAATTATGTTGTATAGACCAGTTTTACGTGACTTGGCAAGGATACTAGTCCTTATTAATAGAAGAGATGAGGAAATACCTATTCCCCCTGATGATTGGCAAAGATTGTTCTCTTGGGCAGAAAGGCTTTTAAGGCGCTATAAAAGACATAGTTCTCCAGAGGTAAGTTAACTATTTCCTTAAATATTTATGATAGAAGAATTAATTGAGAAATGTATGTTTTAAATTCTTCTTCTTCTTCATGCAAGTCCTTGAAACATTTTGGTGAGTGATATATGTCAGAAATATTATGTTGATAACCATTATTATATGTATCTAAAGTCTAAAAAATAAGGTCAATATATGTATGTATGCATAATATAATTAAAAATCGCATATTTTATACAAATTTAAAGAAAAAAGGTATGTGTTGAATATTATTTCATATTTTAAGGTGGCTCAACTTGTAACTTTCTTGCAACAACCAGCAGCATCTGTACAATCGAACACGCCACAGGAAGTAAAAATCTCACAGTCACCTCGCCCATATGAGCTGAGAACTGCTCCAACTAATCTGACTACATTCCAAGCAAATATACCACTTACAACATTTCAAGCAAGTGACAAATCAAGTATAAGTCCTGCAAGTTCCAGTCTTGGATATGTAAAAGACAGTCCTCCAAGTTCCAGTCTTGGACAGAACAGTTCTGGAGCATATCATGAAAAACTTAGTCCAAATGGATCTAGCATAGGACAGACAACGCCACTAGTATACGACAGCCAAAAACAAATAAAGTCTTCGAACACACATTTCCAAGAACTTGCCATTTCAACTTTCAATCATACTTTCTCTACTGGTGCAACATTATCAGAACCTACTTGTGGAATAGGTCACTGTGAAACAAATGGACTTGATCCCGAATTAAATCCACAATGGGAATTCCATAGTTCTACAGAGGCTGCTAACTATACCATTTTATCTGATTGGTCACCTACTCGTGAATACTTGATTGATGATTTCACAATTCTAGGTTTTCGACCTCAAGATGAAATTACTACGGAATTGTAACTAATATGTTATAATGTTTATACGTGTATATTTGTTTATAAATATACATACGTATATAATGTACACATGTATATTTTTTTACATTCAATATGTCTCAGGCGTATAAAATCCAATTATTTCGAAACTATTGAAAATACGAAGAAGTATTTAAATGAAAATTAAATGATACAATGAATCAAATTTTTTAGCCGAGTTAAATTTTAATTTATTTCATTAATTTAAAAGATACTAGGCTGATATATATAAACATATCAAATATACACTTAATCTTGAATGGTTTTCATAATAGTGTGTATTCAAATTTATGGAGAAAAAACGAAGGCAATCCTGCCAAAAATGGAAAGTAGAGCGACCCAGTGACCCATAAACTTGTCAGATCCATCATCTTCTTTCTTCAACTGCTTAAAGGTAACAATATTTCATTTGTGACATTTCAGCACCAAATTAAATGTACATTTTAGAGGATGTTTAATTTTAACGATACATGTATTATTAACACGCTGAACCTTGTAATTTTTATTTGAAAGCCTTGATGTATCTTCAATAGATTCGAAATGATTTTTTTTATACAGCCTGAACACATTGTATATTTATTTGTTTGGTTACCTAGTTTCTCAGAATGTGGAAAACTATTAAATCTGAGTTATTCAAATAATAGAGAAATATGAAAAATTAAATAACAGATTGCTCATTCTTATGAGTTTGATCATGTAATACAGATTAATATGCAATTATGAATTTTGTCTGAAATTAGTGATATATTTTTCTTGTAGATAAAATGATTGTAAACTTGATCAAAATTAAGTTTAGTTAAACCTAACTATCGTAAAGAAATGTGTACATAATTAAAAAAATACTTTATGGGTCTGTTAACTCTCGAAAAACCAAAAAGAGAGAGAAGGTGTGGGAGGAACTCGTCATGCACACCATTTAAAATATTTGAAGAATGTTATTTTCCTCATTCCCTAAAATTTTAAAAGACTATTTATTGTCACTTTTAACTTCAAGACTAGTATGAAAAAATAGGCAATCAGATATATTTTATGTCTATCTTGTTACCTCTATCTTTTATCTACTGCGTAGGTATACAAGCCAGTGATGTGTGGTTCACTTTGAGCTTTAGTCTTCCTAGGGTTAATGTAGGTATATACATGGGTTCATGTCCACTCGCCCTGAATGTGTTAAGCTATTCTTTAAATTGACCCTATATTTTTTATACAAATGAACAGAGTATGTCAAATGAAATTAGCCATATTGTAAAATACTCTGCTACAGTATAAACACAGTTAATAGTATGAATACTATATTGGAAATTGAAGTATTACATATTGCATGTACATCTGATTTTATCAGTTTTAAAAATGTAAGCGACATATACGTATCATTGAATGAGTTTTAGAAGTATGGGCAACATTTAAGATTTGTTGTATATATGTCCGGGTAGTTAAAAAAGGGAACTAAACTTATATACATATAACATAATAAAGTAAACAGATAAAATTTGAATGAATGCACCTTTTCATATTTTAATATTACAATATAATTATATGTTCGAAAAACAAGTGAACATTTACGAATTTGTTCTAATATGAAAATAAGATTTTGTTGTTCATTACAAAAATCATATAAATACATTTGCAACAATATAATTTGTACTGCTCTGATTTCTTATTTCTTCGTTTACATTGATAAAAATTCATTAATGTAAGACGTAAGATATCGTAGACATTATTTTAAGAGCCATTGTAAATTGTAACATACAATAACAAAGGCATACTAATAAGGGTGTCATCATACAGTATGTGACTGATAAAGTTAGACATGTACTTGGAAAACTAGCTCCATTTAAAATTTTGAACAATACATCTAAAACATTAATGATAATGTTGCTAGTGAAACTGTCAAATTTTGTTTAAAGGACTTCAAAATGTAAATTTTGTTTAAAGGACTTCAAAATGTAAATTTTGTTTAAAGGACTTCAAAATGTAAATTTTTGCAAATTCTCTTCCTGGTCTAATAATAGAATATATAAATTTGGATAGATATTTTTGGAATAACCTTGAATAATATGTGCTTTGAGTATGCTTGTGATATTATGTTTGCATGTAAACTTAATTGTAGATTTATTTTATGACACCAAATAATTATAAATGATTTATAGAATATCATTGATTTAATTTATATCTTATACATACACATTTAATCATTACTTTTGCATAAATTGCTGTACTAGTCAATATCTCTTTTTATTTAAAGATATAATTTATAAAACCGTATTTTCATATAAATGTACAAAAACTTGCTCATGCTAATTAAAAACTTCGACTACATATTTTGCATATTGTACAATGAGATATTACCCTATATACGATATATTCATATATGAAAAATTTGCTTAAATTGCGATGATTAAATTATTTTGCTATATACTTATTATTTGTAATAAGTTCATAGTTCGAGACATTTATTAAAAGTATTTTTAATTTATGTACCAACATATTATTACCAAAAGGAAATGTCTTGAAATATTTTCTATGTAATATTCTTGTATACGTATTTTTACATTAATATATAGGATGATTTTTATGCAATAATCAATATAATTATCTTTAGAACTTACAAATATGTTTATACGAAAATGTACACTATCAAAACAACAATTATTATAGTGTATGAGTTACCTCTTTTATATTTTTTTAAATAAAATTTGTTTTGATATTATCCAGACAAAAACAGTGTAATACGTCAAGTTAAATTACATGTTTTATTAAGGAGTTGTCAATTAAAAAATATGTACACATTTTGTTTGAATACATGTGGTATAAATCTATTCAAGGATAGATCCTAAGATAAGATATTTTAGGGCCACATAATGGTCCGAAAATAAGTAATTCAACATGCAGCATTTCCAAATGTATTCCTCTTCACGTAATGCACTATTGTCTGTATTAAAAAGTTAAGATAGGCTTCATGTAAAAAGCTATAAGGAACGTGTAAATATTTTAGACATATGAATACAGAATATAATTTCAGTTATCAACTAAATATTTTAAAATTTATATGTTAGATGAATTTATAAGATTATTTTAGGGATAAAACCAAGATCGGTGGTTATATGTACAAATTCATGTAAATATTCTCAGTTTATTAAAGAATGCAAGTGTTAAATATAATATATGTCTACATAAAATAAAGAACCATTAATTTCTTTGAACATATGATCCCCTACCTTCTCAGTACAGTTTCCTAAGTATAATAAAATCATGAATATATTTCTAGTTTATGGTATGCAATGGAACTTTTATCCAATATTTCTTTTAATCTATTTCCTTTTCCTAATTCTTCATTCTTTTGTTAAACTAGAGAATTAAATTTGATTTGGAAATTCTTGCGAGGTTGTAATTTGTTAAACAATTCATTTTATAAAAATATAAAATTAACCAGTACGATTTAATATGTATATAAATGAATGTAAAATATTTAATTGTATTTCTATTTCTATAGTACCTACGAAATATGTACACAGTACTGTCACATTGTTAGATGATTGCCAGTTACATAAATTGATAAAATATTACACTGATTGGACTAAGCTTTTTCAATGTTTGCAATACAAATAGAATCCAATATAAATCTTTTAATCTATATTCCTTGTTATTTAGTTATTTTATAAATGACCAGCAGATTATATTTATAATCGATAATGAAAAATGAATGAAGTTCGATTGAGGTAACAGTATGTGCTTGACAGTATTCTTTTTATACATCTACTGAAAGAAAACGAAAGTAGGTGTGTATAAGAGACTAACATATTTTATAAATTGGCGGGTTTTTGTACAGGAAGCTATGAAATAGCGCACGCAGCCGGATGTTGCGCGCGCATACCGAATGAGCTAACAAAGGACACTTGACGTATTGTATTTTGACGTATTACAAAATAGACGGTTTATTTCCTACATATTCCATCAAAACTTTGTATTTTGTTGTGGCAGGTCCGTTTATCGAGTGATTTTTTTATAGGATTTGATGAAAATTTGGCTAACTAAATGATCGTACCAACGTGTGAGTTCGTACGGGGTGGGTGAGGGGACGCCATGACAGTCGTGTCGTATTTTCTGTTAACAGCGAGGACGTAGACCCTTCTCAGTGTTTTCGTGAAATTGTTGCGCAGTTTAGCGTCTACCTGGATCAAAACTGGCACTCCGGTTTCCTAATTTTCGCGGACTTTGGTTTGAATATATTCTGAAGGTGGAGGGCGAGGGCGCGTGGCCATTATCAGGGATTTGCTTGTGGGTACCCGTGGCGAGGTGAGACGTCGAGAGGCGGCGAAAGGCGTCCCCCCCTGCATCGGGACGCGTGTCTCCCTGTGTACAAGACGGCCTAGGGCCGACGAAGCGAGATGCCAGAACCGCCGACGGCATCGTACACCACGTGAGTCTATCTTCTGAGCTCTTTCGATTATCGCTTCGGCACTCTGAAACCATTTCTTTGAATCGCCCTGCTCTGAATCCCAAAGAACCTCCATTTTGTGGCCTCTTGTTCTCATTCTACGAGTCACGATAATTGACGCGTCATATGCCTAAGAGACACCAGAAGATGGTGCCCGTGAATTCTCTCGAGAGTGTGGGGGATTTACGACACCTTCTAACAAATGTGGGAATACAGCTGCGTACTTACACCAGTCACTGATACGCTAACAATTTTCTGTTTCACTCTCTATGTTTCTCGCTTTCAAAAGATTCTATAGGATGACTCACCTTTTCCCGCTCACTCGACAAAAAAAAAAAACTCTTAAATAATTTCGAGGTTAAAGTAACTTTGATTTTTTTTTTCTTCCTACTACACGCGGACTATTTCTTTTCCAATATTAACCTATTATACGAACATTATGTAATAATAAATTGACACTCGATGAATTCTTTGAAATTCATTGTACTCGAACAATCGTTTCCTCTTTAAGTTTAAGTCTGAACTTATGATTTCGAGGTTACATAGGAAGACTTACTTTACTAGTCAACTCTGACGGTGCAAAGGGCAACAGCTATTCCATAATTACATGTGATATTTTCTTTCGTTTATTAAAGATATCGAACTTACTGGTTTCTAACGTTTTATGAAAAATAGAAAATTATGATTATAATTTGTATGCCTATATGGTATCGCAATTTGCTTAAACGAAGGAATTACTATTAATTATTAATCTTGAGCTTTAACTGTTTTATAGGATGAAAAATATACTATATCAGAGACGTTTAGTTAACATACTCCAGTGAACCAAGATGAATAGTGAGCAGCATGCATTGCCAGCGACTACGCAGGCACAACAAGAGGTAAGAATATTTTCAATTGAAACAGGCTATTTACCAAACTACAAATGCGCAATTGATACATGAGATTAATAGTAAATTTGAAAGAGATTGATTTAAAAGCATAAAAATTACTGTCAATTAAAATGTATTTTTGACTGTTTACATGAAATATTGTTTTTTTCAAATTCGATATTTATAAAAAGTCTAAAAATATTCATGGAGCATAATATTTTACATTAATAATTTTTGTAAAACTGTATTTTGTTATTTATGCCTATTTTTCATGCATTATTGTAGTATGGTTCGGTACTCACATTTAGTAATACAAAACAAAATGATATGTAGTGAAAATTTGTGCACATATTATAGCATTTTCAACATAAATTTGACTGCTTGTAGCACCTTATAATAAAGTAGTTTATGCTTGAATGTTTTATATTTATTTGCTTGCCTTATTAGTAATATAAATTATAGAAGCAAATAGTTCTGTGTATTGAGCATAATAAATTTTCAAAAGTAAGTTTACAAAATCTATAATAAATAATGTAAATGTTTAATGTTATGATCCACTGTTAATAGTGTTGAGTGTTGGATTAGGTATACATATAACTATATTATCTATTGTTATAAATAACAATGTTGATAATACTTTAAATCTAACTTGTAACTTTCATGCTTTTGAAAATATGTAAATGAATCTAGCGCATTTGTTGATTGAAATTGGGCCTGGTGCATGCCACTGCATGCTGTATCAATGTTGTATAAATGTTTGAATGTATATCGGTAGGATGTAAATGCGGGTCAAAGTGGTCGTCCTTCATATCCAGGTGGTTTGGCTACAGCAACTAGTCTTGGCAATGTAGGGAGTACCCCACATTCATCCGCAGACCTGCGTGTAGGTACAGCAGTAGCGTTAGCCTCCTCGGTAGCTAAATATTGGGTCCTCACGAATCTGTTTCCTGGACCGCTACCTCAGGTCTCGGTCTATCATCATTCCCACCACAACTCCTCACACAGGAGTAGTGGAGGTGGAGAGGCATCTTCCAAAGAGCCAGCCTCTTCATTGAACCAAGAAATGGCGTTAACTTCCAGCTCACACCATCAGTCAACACCTACGCATCATCATCATCAACCTACAGTTAGCACTAGCAGTCATCATAGTTCTTTGCAACCAAATCCTCAGGTTTGTTTACTTAGAGGTAGGCACTCTGCAATGTCTAGTTATTGAGCGTAACTTGTAGAATACCCAGGTTAGAGTCTCCTTTAGGAGGAATCGTGGTAACATAGTATCTTTATTGTATGCAATATAAGTGTGAGTAGATAGCAAATTTATATACTGTGATAAACATGTGTGATGTACTACACAATTGTACATTAATAATTTCAAATTTGACCTTTTACAAAACTTGATTTGCCATATCAGTTTGTTTTTGATTGCACTCTATTATTATTATCATTATTATTATTATTATTATTACTACTATTATTGTTATTATTATTAGTGTTGTTGTTATCATTGTGGTTATTTATATTCGTATGTATTAGTATTATGAGTTAAAATAGATACTTGATGCACCAAATGAAAATTAATTCTTGTTGCTATTATTATGCTTGATTGATTGTCATAATTTCTAAAGATGTATAATGTAAAAGAAATTGTGCCACAAAACGCATAATATTACACTTTCAATTATTCAATTATTAAACAGCATTTCTTCTAAAGAAGGATAGTAATTGCTCTTTTGTAATTTTCTTTAGCAGATTCCAGTGTCCCTGCCAGGCCTTAATTTAGACGGAGCGCATATACCTACCAGTGTCAGTCATTTACAGGCAGCACATGCACAAATGCAACAACAAATACAGGCACAACAGCAGCAGCTGCATCAGCAACAACAACAACAACAGCCGCAGCAGCAGCAACAACAACAACCTCAACAGCAACCTCAACAACAACAATCTCATCATCAAATGCAAAATCATCAAAATGCTCAGAACAATGGACCAACTGCACATAATCAAAACGCACAGAGGGACGATAATAAAGTGAAAGATGAAGGTGGAAGTTGCACAACCGAACGTTGTAGCGACAATCAAGTTCACTGTCAAGTTCAATGTGACCTTCAGTTACAAACATCTCAAGATATACAACAAAGCCTTATGCAGCAGCAACAGCAGCAGCAACAGCAACAGCAACAAATTGGTGTCAACATAAGTGGAAATTCTTCCTCTGAAGGTGGAACCCAAAACAATACTGAGAAGCCTGAGAAAGAAAAGGAGTTGCGTCAACTAAACATGACACAGTAAGTTTGTACATTTTATTTCATTACCGTATAGAATAATTTTGTATGATATAACGTATGATATTACAATTTATATATAGATTTCAAGTGCCAGATTTAAAACCAGGAGGCCATATGATGGATGTAAGAACAGCCGATGGTTCTGTTGTAAAAATTAGTGCTGGAAATGAACAAGATTTAGCAAAAACTCTTGGCGTTGAAATGGTGCAAAATATGTATAAGGTGAAATATATTTACTATTTTATATAATATATGTGTTTACAATCCGTAATTGTACAATTTACTCTCTATTCTTTAGGTTAATGTTGAAGATATTAATCAGCTTCTAGCATATCACGAAGTATTTGGAAAATTACAGAGTGAAATAGCAGCTGGTACCACCTTAGTTGGAAGTACAGTTCCTACACAAACAGTTACCACTATACAGAATGGAACACCAATTGTGCAACAAGTTCAGTTAAATAAGTTTGACATTAAATCAAGTGATGGCGAAGCTACACCAGGACCAAGTGCATCGCCTGTGTCAGTTGGTAGTCACGCCTGTGAAATATGTGGAAAAATTTTTCAATTTCGTTACCAACTTATCGTACATCGTCGTTATCATACGGAAAGAAAACCTTTCACTTGTCAGGTATATAATATAGTTATAGTACAACATATTTATTTATTATTCACTGTCATATTTCAGTTTCGTTTATTGTGCTTGCATGTTATTAAACTCTACAGGTGTGTGGCAAAGCATTTCTAAATGCGAATGATTTGACACGTCATGGTAAATGCCATTTAGGTGGATCTATGTTCACTTGTACAGTATGTTTCCATGTGTTTGCAAATGCACCATCGTTGGAACGTCATATGAAACGTCACGCTACTGATAAACCATACAATTGTACTGTATGTGGTAAAAGTTTTGCAAGAAAGGAACATTTGGATAATCATACACGTTGTCACACTGGAGAAACACCTTACAGGTAAATGTTATAAATCTTTCTCTTAATATTTTTATTTATTGATAATCAAGTTGAAGTAGGTCATTTAGATCAGTAACGAGACGAGTATATGGGTTTTTATTGGAAAGTAAAATATTATTATCATAGATATGTTTTATCTAGTTTTCAATATCCATCTTCGTGTATTTGTATAATATTTCTATTCAATCACACAAGTAACATGTCATCGAAAGAGAGCCAATATTAATTAAATAACAGTTTGAGAGATTTGTTATTTTTTCTATTTCAGATGTCAGTAC
Source organism: Halictus rubicundus (assembly GCF_050948215.1). Lineage (NCBI taxonomy): Eukaryota > Metazoa > Arthropoda > Insecta > Hymenoptera > Halictidae > Halictus > Halictus rubicundus. The sequence goes on from NC_135166.1 coordinate 5,233,692, forward strand.
TGTTCAAAAACATTTACCAGGAAAGAACATATGGTAAATCACGTTCGTAAACATACAGGTGAAACTCCGCATCGATGTGATATTTGCAAAAAGAGCTTTACTCGTAAAGAACACTTTATGAACCACGTTATGTGGCACACGGGAGAAACTCCTCATCACTGCCAAGCTTGTGGCAAAAAGTACACACGTAAAGAACATCTTGCAAACCATATGCGCTCACATACCAATGATACACCATTTCGTTGTGAAATATGCGGTAAGTGAGTCAGTTTTTCATTATTATTTATTAGTATGAAACACTAAGAACGCCAAACTCGCGATATATCGTACCAAGTGATAGTATTAACATAAACTATTGCAGTATTAGCAATGTTAAGTTAAATGAATCTTTATTTTCAATTCATAATTTACAAAGATTATACGAACAAGTATAAACTTGAACTCGTAAATTTTTAGTTTCAATTTATTCTTGGTCCATGAAAAGAAGGCTCAGAAAAACTTGTTGGTATCTATTGGAGGCCTCTCTTTCACGTGCAATGAACGAATCCGGATCTTAATCCGTGTAATACGTATTTTAATACACGGTGATATAACGTTAAACAGTCGAACGTGAATTTATTGCTGTCTGGTTTGCGTCTCGCTTCTAACATCAACAGTCGAAAAGAATCCAATCTGAAAACAAAAAAAGCGAATCAGTTGCCGGACTCGAACGTGCCGAACGGATCCGTGTACAAAAATACACGGATCTCTATATCCGTGCACACGGACAATAGAATGCATTATTACACGTGTATTAAGAACTCGGATAGTTTATTCGCGAATACACGTCGTGTGACAAGAACAGTTTAGACAAGTTAGTTTTGACCGAATAAGTTCCAATGTTTGATTGGAATTAGAACAATATGTAGTTATTCCTCATCCCCCATATGTAGTCAGACCCCATCGGTTATTTTCTTGTTGTCCACTGTGCTTGTGCAACAGTGACGCAATGTATTGTAATATTCTAAATGTAAGACATGTTGAAATGTGATCTGTATTTGTGTTATGAGTTTTGTTTCTTGTTGTCAATACAGGTAAGTCGTTCACAAGAAAGGAGCATTTCACGAACCACATAATGTGGCACACGGGTGAGACGCCGCACCGCTGCGATTTCTGCTCGAAGACGTTCACCCGAAAGGAGCATCTCCTGAACCACGTCCGTCAGCACACGGGTGAGTCTCCACACCGATGCGGCTTCTGCTCCAAATCGTTCACCAGAAAGGAACACCTTGTTAACCACATCCGCCAACACACAGGTGAGAGCGGTTGGCAGATGTCCACTTCACGGACAACCGATTCTAATATTTGTCTCTAAAAGTAGTTATACATGCCTAGTGAAATTACTTACAATTAGTTAAGAAACGCCTTAGGGTATCGACTCATCTTTCATAATATCATTCATATCGATGCACACAAAAAACGAACCAAAACGTGTTCGTGTACGTCCAAAAATCAATCACTCTCACGATAAATGAGTCCGTAAGATCATCGTTTATCGGCATTATGCTTCTCGAGTATAATTCCAGTTTCGCTTCTTATATACAGCGTGTCCGTGTCCCCTTCAAAAACAGAACACTCAAATATATCGAAAAATATGAACGATATGAAAACATGTTTTAGACGAAAGTTGTACGATGAAGAGTGCATCAAGCACATATCATACTCGCGTGTACTTGATCTTTCAATGATCTTAACATGTCCTATGAACGTCACATTACAATTTTTATATGGAAATCCTCATCTTTTATTACATATATCTTCAGCTGACACTGAGACCTTTTCAAAACAATACATACTTTGTGTATCATGCATTGCCGATTTTATACATTTATGACAAAAATGTGTACATGTACTTTAAAAGACAATTTAAGAACGTCTATATGTTATCTTCGATTGATTAAAATTTCATAAACGTAAAAAGGATGAAAAATATAAATTCTGCACAATTGTGTAGCATTCTGAAAACGTTTCGATGCCAGCTACAACAATTTGCAATAAAGAATTCAGGTTTCCATTTAAAAGTTTTAATATGACCTTCACAGGACATTTTACATATGTGTCAAATACATATGACTATAATATGTGCTCTTTGACATCGTAAAACTTTCATTTCAAACATGTTTTTACGACATTCATATTTTTAGAAATAATTGGGTGTTCTTATAGACGCACTGTATATTAATGTCTGCATGTATATGTACATATGCGTACGCAGGCTAGGCGATGTGAACTGTTGAAAGTTATAGTTTTTCGAAAATTTCGTAAAAAGGAGACAAAATTTTCATGGGTGTCACTTGCGATGCAGATGCAGCCGCAGACGTAGACTCTATTCATGTTGTATAAGTAGAACGGTGAGTACAGGGTATATGAAAATTAATGGTCACTGCTGCTAGGGGTTAATCTACACCTTCGGATCGGTGGGCACTTGTGAAAGAAATTTGCCGTACAATTGTTTGTAACAGAAAGAATGGGTGTTAACAATTTTTTTATACACGTTTTTCTATACATCGAGTTTCTTTTATAAATGTCAATTCACCGTGTATGTTTCGGTTAACTTGAGTATTACTTTTGAAACAGACGATGTTTCAAACATTTTCTCATATTTTCGAGTTAGTAAAATTTCGTCGCTTAAAGTTGTGTTTGTCTAGACTTAGGCACGTGCATACAAAATTGATTGAAATATAGGTAATACTCGTATAACACTCCATTTGTGCGCTAAAATGTTTGAAATATACAGACAACTATTCTGTGAATGGCGACGTAAATTGAAGGATATCATGTTAAACTTGGCTTGAAGAAACCAGAAATTTTTAACTTTTTTTTATTTAATCCTATAGATTTTGACGACAAAATGCCGAAAATCCCATTTTTATTCCTAGGAGATCGGTAGTTCAAAAGTTATGCATGTGGAAAGATTTTCAGCGTTTTTGACAGGTAAGGGCGCCGCCATGTTGGTATGTATTCGCGCGACGTCAACGAGCGGAGTCGCTAGATGGCAGCACAATCGCATGAAAATGTTGATAACGTAGATTTGCAAGTATAGTCCCGCCTCCACACGAACCTAACCCAGACAAACCTTCTCGCGGCTCTGCTCATTGGACGATATCTGAGTACATACCAATATGGCGGCGCCCTTACCAGTCGAAAACCCTGGAACTCGTACATCTCTACACACACATAACTTTTGAACTACTGATCTCCTAGGATTAAGACTTGGATTTTCGGAATTTTCTTGCCAAAATCTACAGGGTTATATAAAAAAAGTAAAAAATTTCTGGTTTCCTGAAATAAAGTTTAACCCATGTTTTTAATTTACATGTAGAATTACTGTCTTTTGTTTAAAATCATTCGATTATAAGATCGAATACATTGTCACCATTTGCGATAATTTTCGAGAAAATAACTGACAGTAATGTGTGCGGTCCACTCTGTGTGTATATTCAAGGTGTTTCAAGGTAAGTAACGTTTGTTAGAAATAAACTTTGTCACACTATCAGTACCATCAAGAACAGGACATAAGTATCTACTATTTTGGAAATGGATAATTTAATACGATTTGTGGTACATATAATATGCTGACATGAAAACTTCTTCTCTATATCATTCCGTAATAACTCGTAAATTTTTATAAATGAACTGTATGATTTTGAAAATTTTCTTTTGTTAAGTAGAGTACCCCGAAATAGCTGAAACTAGACAATCGTAGTATCATAAACGTAGGCAACAAGCTTGACCGATAACAACATTAATATACAATAACATAAAGTAATATTTAAAGATTCATCTATTTCTGCATACTGTATTAGTTTAGATATTAACAGTTTATGAGATATTCCAACGTTCTCAGTTAAATGGAACACATTGTAATTGATCCTAATACGTTTTAACTGCCATGCCAATTTTACATACCAATTGAATTTTCATAACTTAAGAATGTGATAATAGAATATTAAATAATATGTTTGAATGTGACTATGTCCTTGATATATGACCTATGACCGACCAGTTTTTCAAAATATGGACACTTTAAAATTGGCGATATGAAAATTAATTGAATTGGACTGTTCTCACATACATATTCGATCATCACAGGGTATTATACCTTAAAAGTTTATAAATTATTGGGAAAACTCACTCATTGTCGATTATATAAAAAATTTAATATCAGTATTCAATGGACATTGCAAACATGTGGTGAGTACCGTTCTTCGGGAAAGCAGGAAATGAGATGTGATGTACTCATCACCTTCTCGCGGTACTTGAGCAGTGATATGAAGAGATTTCAACAATTGGTATTATCAACAAAGTGTGAGTTTTCTTAATAACTTAAAAGTTTAACGATATTAAACTCTGCGGCGTTCGCAAACGTGATATAAGAACGGCTGGTATAACCGTTCGACAACTGCTAAATTTTTATCAATTGCTTCCCTGGGGGAGAGGCGGGGATGTGTGGAGATCCCCTGAAGGTATACCCACTTACTCCACCACGGTGACCTCCCTGACCTCCCTAAGCTAGTGGGACACAGCGCGGGTCACCCACCCGGTGTCCTCCACCTGGAGAGCCCCGCTTCATGACACCATTGGCCCCCAGATATACAATACTATACCTTGTTTAACCACTCGAGCCGATAATTTAATGGCGTCAATGACGTCCGCGTATACGTTGAACCGGCTTCAAGGGTTAATGTTGATACTTCCAATTTGTGCCCATGTCAGATGGTGGCGCGGAAGAAATTATTCGAAACTTTTAACAATTTAAAAATTGAAAGATTTTAGTAAATATTTGTCTACTACAGGCCTGTCCAACTCGTGGCCCGCAAGCCACATTTGGCCCGTTCTCCCACTTCTTCATTCCGCAAAGGTGGGAAGTGACGTTCCCCCGTCACACGGTGGTATCGCCAGAAGCGCATGGCATTTGTTTCTATCGCGGACCTATTCCTATCGTATATTATAACGTAAGAAGAACGGTCCGTGCCTCGCGACGAAGATAGTTGGGCAGCCCTGATCTACTAGAACAATATTGAAAGTTGTGGCCGACTCTGTCATATTTTTTGTATATCGTATCATTGAAACAAAACATTGCATCGAATACAATGAGAATTACAGTCTTTTCTCGATATATGTACCAAATATCCGGCCGACAAAGTCCCAAAACTATCGCCAGTACTGGGTGGTTGGATAGACTTCATTACAAAAGTAAATATCATCGGAATTATATCATATTTGGTATTATTTTCATTAGGAAAATGCCACGAATATGCTGGTAAAAGTCCCATAAAAAATAATGAAAAATAAAGAAGTTTTGTTATTGGATTAGTGGTGGTCTCCTGGTCTCACTCGAGCTTCGCTGTCCTTTTCTACGTTCGGCGTGAATCAAAGAATAGTATCTCCTGGACGATATTTGTCTCTGGGTAGAACCGTGTTACGGACATATATCGAGAAAAGACTATATAGAATAAGTGTTTTCGCGAAAAATGAGGGAAGATTATAATACTCGTTGTGAAATGTACAGGAGAGACGCCTTTCCGCTGTCAGTACTGTCCAAAAGCATTTACGCGAAAGGATCACCTGGTGAACCACGTCAGGCAGCACACGGGTGAGTCACCGCACAAGTGCCAGTATTGCACCAAATCCTTCACGAGGAAGGAACATTTGACAAATCACGTGCGTCAACATACAGGCGAATCGCCACACCGATGCCACTTCTGCTCCAAGTCATTTACTCGTAAGGAGCATTTAACGAATCATGTTCGTATTCACACTGGCGAATCACCGCATAGGTGTGAATTTTGTCAGAGGACATTCACTAGGAAAGAACACCTGAATAATCATCTCCGACAACATACCGGAGACTCCTCGCATTGTTGTAACGTGTGTTCGAAACCGTTTACAAGAAAGGTAAGATTTTCGAAATCATTTGTACTATTTCGACATTCGGTTAAACTTAAACGCAAAGTTATAAGTGAATCTTGTAGTCTGGAGCACTAAATAAAGTGCTTTTTCATATTAGTTATTTTAAATTCGGTGTACTATATTTAAACGCATAAAGGCATGGACACAGATTGCTCTGTGCGATTATCGTAACTAAACAAATAACTGTTACAAGAGACTGGAAGAAAACTGACGAATGTTGGAGATAAAACGTAGGACATTGGATGAAAACGCTTTCCGTTCTATTGTTACAGGAACATCTTGTGAATCATATGCGATGTCATACCGGCGAACGCCCATTTGTATGCACTGAATGTGGCAAGAGTTTCCCGCTAAAGGGTAACTTGCTGTTTCACATGCGTTCTCATAATAAAGGAAGTAACGCTGAAAGACCGTTCCGTTGCGACCTCTGTCCTAAAGACTTCATGTGCAAAGGACATTTGGTGTCGCACAGACGATCCCATTCGGACGAACGACCACACAGTTGCCCGGACTGTGGAAAAACTTTCGTGGAGAAGGGCAATATGTTGAGACATTTAAGGAAACACGCAGCAGAAGGACCACCAACGCAAGTCAGTACACCGTCAGCCATTCCTCAATCTGGTGTTTTGCCGATCCCGGCGGCAGCAGTTTTGGTCGGCCATCCGCTGGCACCACCTGCACCACCGGTAGTGCCGCAACATACGGTCGTCGTACCTACCCCACCTGGTGTATTAACCTCTTACTAAACCAAATCAAGGAAAACGTGAAACATGTGGAAGCATTTGATTCGAGGAAAGTGATTGATGAGAGTAGTATACATGATGAACGCGTCTATTGTTGATTACAAAAGTGAGTCATCGAGTTTTCTTTCTTTCTGTTTTCTCTTCTGTGACCATGAAAGTTGACCAATGTGTCGTTATGCATCGCACTAGTATTTTTGTGAATGTTGTAACTACAGACATTGTCTTTGGTTGAAATGTTTGCCGCAATATTCGACAGCAGCTTCGTGCAAAGAAGTTTATATGCGAACACAAATTAAAGTTTGACTGCTACATAAGCTGCTACAACGGGGCAGCGTGTTATCCAAAGTTTAAATTTTTGTTGTTTTTTTTTTGTTTTTTTTCCCCCTTCTCTTTTGATGTAGCTTTCACGTTTCACTTTATCACGTAAACTCAGGTATATGCGTTTCTACAATGAGCACACATAAATTTATAGTTAATATGATTGTAATTAGATCATGACTAATCATCATACCAATATGCCACTGTTTTACTTTTATAACATAGTTTCTTGTAAATGATTAACGAATTTTGTTAACAACAAGAAAATTGAATTTGGCAAATTATAATACACACACGATTTTTCAAAAATGGTAGAAATGTTTTTGCTTAAAGTACAAAATGTACTTTTTATTTAAAGCATGTGTATTACTTGATTTTGCACCATATTTCCTTATACATCTGTTGGTCAATTAAGAATTTTTGTAAAATACTTCTATGACAACCGAACTAGAAACTTTGATATAATTGCAAACTACATATTCATTATTTGCTTTTGACATATCTAATACCACTAGATTTTGTGGTGAAGTTAGATTTTGTGCTATGATTTTTAATAAAATTAGGCTACGTCTTTAGATTCGGAGTGGTATTGTATGATTGAGTCGCGTTTACTTGAAAGCTAAGCGAACATAGCGAACGTATTTCAAGACATACTTTTCAAAGATATTGTACGAGTTTATTTTTTGGCATGCTGTATTTTGACACAAGCAAAAATTGATTGTGTCAGTGTACATGAAACAAACATCGTATAAAGAAAAGTATGCTTTATTATTTTCGCAAAAATCTACGTAAACGTGTAACTAAAAAATGCTTTGATATGCATATCTAGTAATATGTAATTTTCAGATTTCGTAGATATATACTTTAATTTAATTGATTGGCGCATAGTTTAAAGAGAAAGAAATTATGTTTAAAAGAAGATTTATGTTCTGTATGAAACCATGTATCTGTCACAGTCCCGCGTCAATTTTTATTTTAGCTATAACCATCGTTTCTCATTTAGTCTTAATCACTGTAGTTGAGTGCAATATAAACTATGCCGATTTTGCTTAAGATACATCTGCGACAAATACCACTATTATTCCGGATTTTGAACACGAAAAAAATGAGGTTGAGCGATAGCAGTTCTGTGTTTACCTGTGCTTGAATCAGAAAGATGTTATATTGATAAATTAAGTTTTTTTTTTAAAAATAATTTTAAATAATTTACGGTACTTGTGTATTGTCTATTTGAGGAGCAAAATGTTACAACTCTAGCGATCTTGTAAGGCTATGTATTTCGTATTTACACTTAAGATACAATGAAATTTGTAAGCTTGGTTCTGCGGCGCATAGTTGTGTCGTGCAAAGTTACCTAAATATATCACGTATTTAAAAGAGCACTCGATATTGATAAATACGGTCAATTCCTACAAAAAGTTTGCAATTACATCTAACCAGTTTCCGCATCACCAGGCTTACATTGATTATGTATAATATTAACAATGATTATCGAATAGACAGGCGAGAGATGATGAAAAATTTATTAAAGCGGGTGCATGCGCTGTATGGAGTTTTGTGTACGATAATGTTCGTCGCTCCATAGGAGTCTAGATTAATATATTATAACAAATATTACTAAGTATATTTAAACAGTTAGGTATCGTGTACTATTTAAAGTAATGAGGGGAAATATTAATTATACTGCAGGGTCACTGCATGAGTGACGTAAATGTATGTTACATACGGAATGTAAGATTTTCACTATATTCATAAGAGAAAAACACATTAAGTTTGTGCAAAGATACCATCTATAAAGGAAGGACAAATATATATGTATAATATATATACTGCTCAGGCTTATATACATTATGTATATATACTGTAAACGAATACAAAGATAAAAATGATGCCGCACCGAACACACTTGGAACAAGTAATATTTCCAATGGTATGTGTAAAGAATTCCTCTGCAATTTAATCGTGGCATCGCTCCTTGCAATTTGCTATAAAATTTAAGAAGGAATAAATAGGAATAATGTTTATATGAATTATTAATAATAGACGTTATAAAAATAAAATTAAGAGTTGGTTCATGCTTTTAAGAGATTTAGTTTTGTGCTTGTTTTGGATGATAGCAAGCAAATATCAGATCCAACTATTCTCTTTGAATTGAAGCGATTTTGTGCTGTATAGCGTATATATATATTTTTAAATGGCACAGTCAGTACCCGTTAATTTTACGTGAACATTTGTACCCTTTATTTTATGCAAATTACTTGTAGTAATCACATGTTTCTGGTGTTATAGAAATCTAAAGCGAACGCTTCGATTCAAAGCGAAATATGGTGGTGAAGGAAAGAATTCAGGATATGATTTACTTTAGATAGAACAAAATATGTATAGAATTTTATTATGCACCATTGTAATATTATGTATCCCAGTTGTGACACAATATACACTGGTGTTATGTTAAATGTGAACACTATGCGTCTTGTCTTATATGTAACAATTTCCCATGTTTCATTTATATCTTACAAATAAAACAAGTACAGTTTTTAGTATAAACAATAATTTCATAGAAATACATACTTGTGAATGTTAATATTTTAAAGTTATAAACAGTACATATACAGTTTTAAAATACTACAATTATGTCAATATTTTTAGGGTATGAGTTTACTATTTTTTTTTAAATATGTGGCGACACAAACAGTGGACACAAGAATACAGGATTTACACGATTATTAGTGTTAAGGAACTGAATAAATACTTACAATAGTATACTGTCATGAGGAATACTATGACTTTGAAGCAAATAAGTTTGCATATACAAGCATACTTGGTAGTAACAGTATAGTGAGATGGTAAATGCAGTAGGATTGTAATCACAACATGCTTTCGCAGGCTCGATATAGTCAAAATCTTCGAGCTTAAGGCTGGCCCACCACTTGGAAGAGTCTCATAAAGATTTTATACTACCAATTCTCTTTACATATTGCATTATTTAACTTTTTACATTTTTCAACCAGTTTAGGAGGTTCCTCCATCAACTCAATGGTTAAAACTTAAGCATGTGAATCACCGCGTCCTCCACCTCTCCGTAGGCGTGATATTCTGCCGTCGATTCCCTCCTGCTGCGGTACAGGGTCTCGAGACAACCATGTCCGGTCAGCACTTGCGTCATAGGGTAAGTGAGAATCCCCACTTCCTTGCTCCGTCTAATCCTCTATGGAATGTGTGTATAAATACATACACATATACGCTATTTCAAGATTGGGACAAACGACAAACCCTCGAAACAATAGTTTTATCGTTTTACTCGTGGCTAACAGTCTGTAGAACACAACATTTGGCGTGCAGATGGTCAACATGTTTTATGACACAAGCCTCTAGAGCTGTTTTTGAGTAAGTCGCCTTAACGATGTCTCTTTCCTAATTGCCCATAGAGTTATAGTTTCTTTTAACTGTAAACTCCGCGGGATCGATAAGGCGCATCAGCGATAAGGTTCTCTTTGCCTTTGACGTAGGCGAACTTTGCGCGGCTAACTTTTTAAGTTCCTGCGAGCATCTTCCGCGTTCACTGCCTCTCAGGTCAGGGAAGAAGACTGGCAGTAGTCTTCGCATAGAACGTATCAAGATCGATCATCAGAAAGAGAAGAAATACTCGTCAATACTGTACATAGTACCAGCTACAATCACCTGTACACTACCACTCGACCTGCACACGAGACGACCCATACCATTCTACATTTTAATTCTATTTTGTACTATTTTGTAATGTACACGTTTACATTGTAATTTATTTGGTGAAAAATAAAGAATATTAGTTATAACAGTCAATGTGTTCTTCTTTCTCCACCCTGGACATGCATATTCCATATTAGAATTAAATTAAGTCTTCGAAAAATTCGGGAAAAGCAAAGTTTTTAAAATTGGCGCAAAAATTTCGTGCCACCTCTTTTGCTATCATGTTTTCCTAGTAGAAATCTGAAATTGCGAAAATTTTTCGAAAATCCCGAAAATCGAACTTTGTATTAGGAGAACATGATATCAAAAGAGGTGGCACGAAAATCAGTAGTACAAGTCAACGACAAGCCAGACGGTCGAAATTCACGAATATTTCCAAAAATTTTCGAAATTGAAATTTTGTATTAGGAGAACATGAAATCGAAGGAGGTATCCGAATTTCAGTAGCACAAGTCAACGACAGGTCAGACGGCCGAAAATTTTCGAAAATTTCAGTAGCACAAGTCAACGACAAGCCAGACGGTCGAAATTTACGAAAGTTTCCAAAAATTTTCGAAAATTGAAATTTTGTATTAGGAGAACATGATATCGAAGGGGGTATCCGAATTTTCAGTAGTACAAGTCAACGACAAGCCAGACGGCCGAAAAATTTTCGAAATTTCAGTAGCACAAGTCAACGACAAGTCAGACGGTCGAAATTTACGAAAATTTCCAAAAATTTTCGAAAAATTGAAATTTTGTATTAGGAGAACATGCTATCGAAAGAGGTGGCACGCAAGTCAGTAGTATAACTGAACGACATGTAGGACGTTCGGGAAAATTAAGGGTTCTATAATTATATACGCAGATACGTCTTTTCATTATATTGTCTTTATTTATTTATTGTGGATTCTTACATAAAATGATTGTGTTAAAATACAATATAAATGTTTATATGTATTGTGGATTGCGCATCGGTAACCATGTTATCGCACATGGTAACGTCCAGTAATTTAAGTCTGCATTACCTAGTGGTAGACTCGAGAACCAATTGGTAACAAGTTTCCGGATCTAACCGCAAGAGGTGCCACTGTCGTGCGGTGAGTCTTCTCTGTACAAGCTCAGACGAGGTATAGGAGTAGACCAGGCTTCCTGCCTGGTACCCGCAAGTACCCGCAGTAAAAATGAAGTATACGTACTGTTCAGTTCTTGCTAATACGCGTAAATTCGCGAAGTATCGGTAACATTGGGCGCGACACCGAAATGGTGACATACGTCCGACAAGGGTTAATAAGAACAATAACGTTAACGCAAGCGAACTATCATGTATATTATGTATATTATAAATCATCTAAATTCAAATTTTCTGTACATCCATTATGTGAATTTATAGATACAATGCTACTTGATGAACTGTTCGGTGTAGAGTGTCTTACGAGTGGTACTGATGACTGATGTACTTGAGTCTGTGAAGAAGTGTTAGAGTGTTGGGAAGTGTATTGCGAAGTGTATTGTGGTTGATTAGTATTTATCATATTTTTAACTAATTTTAATACTTCTGTCCTAAATTCTAATTTTTTATGAATATTAAATAATCGTACCGTCGGCAGTAACGAGTCGAAGAAAGCTCTGTCCTCGTCTAATTGTGTCTCGTAATTGTTTTGTGTACATTGTGTAACCGGTGTATTGATGCGATTAATTAAACATTGTTCTAACGTTTCTTTGCAGCGGCGTTTATTTTGCGGTTCATTCAAAGTATTTCTTGAGTTCGTATTGTCATGTATACTGTGAGTGTTTGAAATGTTGTTATGCACATTTAACGTATTTATAATGTCATTGTGCGTTGAGTTTGAGCTTTCGTCTTCTGTCTTCGGCGTTAGTAGAGCCCCACCTTCTATGCTGTTTCCGGCATTCGTTGCATTCTTTGTTTTTAGTAAAAATGAAAGTTGTTTATAATATATGTACTGCCTTCCACTATCGACTGCTTGACCAATTCTATTTCTTTTTCGTAAACTCCTCATAAATGCGTCTTTAATATTCTTCCATTTAGTAATTAATTTTTTACCTGTAATTAAAATTAACATTTAAAATATTTTTACAGATACTTTAGAATTGTAAGAAAATTTCCTCGTATTTTCTAAAAAGAAAAAGCTCGAAATATCAAAGAGTTTCCAAAAAGTTTCCAATTTTCTAAACTGTTTAGGAGTCTTAGATGGCGAATGTGTGTGAGTAATTAAACCATAAATGATTGTATCACTGTAGATATAAACTGTACAGTGGCTCACGGAAATATTCGAATACTTGCTAATAAGAGTTTAAACGACTGGAATCGACATGTTCAATCGACTGGACTGCACTGGTCCTGAAGAGAAGCTGCCTCTTTTATAGACTGATCGCTTTATTGTTCTTTAGCTGGACATCTGCAGAGTTAAACTAGATCCTATGGTTCCTATCCTATGGTTCCTCGTAATCATTTTTCTGACGAAGTCGCGCCACTTTACAGTGGCCAGGATCTGATTTCAACAGATTTCTATTGAACTAAGGACCCTTCGTCGGTCGCGCCCCATTACTTAAGTTGTGCGCGTGTTCGGCATCGGCTCTGGTGGGACTCTTGGCCTTCCATTATTTAAGCTTTAATAGCTTACTTATTCTATGGTGAGCGAGCTTTTACGTTTAGATTAGATTAACGTTCTTGAACAGACGCTCTCAATGCATAATCATAATATTTTCTTAAAATAGTGGCTAGCATTATATCCATTATTATCTCCCGTGTAACATCATCAAAAAATTGAATTAGTGATTAATTATTATTGATGACTAAATCACGGAACTATCCCCCTTAGAAAGTAAATTTCCAAAGGTTCCAGACAACCTCTCTGGGTATGTATTCGATTCGTCAGTCTGGTTAGCTTCTTTTAATTCTTCCGCTCCTTTATTGATTGGGTTGCCGCTCATGTTAACGAATATTACGTGCTGAAGTACGTAATGAAGTTGAATACGCGAATGAAGTCGGTAAAAAGTATTCTGCTTCCGTTGGCCTTTGCGGTTCGAGAATCGTCTGATATATTAGTTGAAATTTTCCTTTTCCTGGTTTTCCTTTTTCCGGCTGACTTGGTTCGTTTGGCTTCTTTTATTTATAACTTGTATCAAACACGAACGAGTCCTCCGATCAGGTTGATAAGATTTTCCTTCTAGTTGGTTTTTTGATCGGCAAAGGCTGTAGGAAAGGCCGATTTCCGGGGGATTTCGGGATAAGGCATCAGCATTGGCGTTAGCTCTGCCTTGTTTGTGTTGAATGTTGTATTCGTATTTCGATAGTTTTAATTTACATTTCCATAATCTAGAAGTCGTATCCTTGATGGAATGTAACTAAACTAAGGTTTGGATTAACGATAGCATTTGAGAGTGTTATCAGAGAGTGTTATTCTAATCGAACAATGATAGCTCTTCTAGGTCGATTTCTTCCGCGTTCGTTCTTGGTTCCTCGATCGTCATTTCCATGGGGTGATCCCTTCCCAGGCATTCATCCTGTTTGAGTAGGTTGGATGATACGGCTTCCATTGGTGCAGGTTATATAATTGATAAGGGGGTTTCTATTGTTGAAAGTAGTACACAAATACTACTATTTTATATATAAAAAATGATAAGTACTTTTATTAAAAAATATTCTACTTTTGAAATAAGAGGACACGTACACGTCCGAAGTTAACGTGAAGTCGTTAAATATTGTAAACTTTAACTCAAATGCGGCACGGGTTACTTTTGCCCAATTAGTCAGAAATTTTTTGAATGTAATTTTTTCACTAAATGTCATAATTTTAAAGGGTGCGTCAAAAAATAAGGACCACCCTAATGAATGGAAAAATTCGCATTACTTATAGGACGATCCAATAATTTAAATTTTTAACAACAAGTATTCGAATACTTTTACGAACCACTGCATATTGAACTTTGTAGACATAGACGTGGTCTGAGAAAAGAATATGATAGTTAATCAAATTCGGAATGAGTAAATTTTATAAAAAATGATGAATAATAATGAGAAACTTTCTCGAAGCCATTAAACGTAAAATTACTTTTCTTTTTGAATATTATATAGCGTTAGTGCATTCTCCAAAATTAGACCGCATCAAGATAATTCCATGGAGTGTTTTATCAGTGGCAACGGTGCTTCTGGTTTGTATAGTGCAGTTAGTATGTGTAATTAGGAATGAATAGATTGTACAGAAAGAACATGCAATTGTTTTCGTATATATCGTGATAACATTTGACAATTATGTTTTTTTTTTAAAGTTAGTACTTGATCCATGATAAAATGAATGAAAGTACAGATAGATAACAAAGTGACTCTCAATGCAACGTTTCTGATTTGTAAAAAGAAAAAAACTTACTGATGCTATTTCTCTCGGACTCGGACATTTCTTCGATGTTAGGGTAAAATTGTTTGCCAATTAGAAACCACGCTAAGATTTTCTGGTTTTTGTCGTACTTTTCACACGAAGCATCCCATATTTCTGGGTGCCTTCTAATCGCTTCAATGAAAATTTCAATATCAGGTACGTCAGCCATGGCTGCAATATGTGTATTCTATTTTCTAGTTCCGGCAATGTTTCTTGTTTCGATTGTTCGTGGTTTATGCGACGCCTGCGACTCGGACCGATGCATAAGAGCGACGCGACACTACTGCGATGCCGTCGCGACACCGCTACGACACTGCCGCGATGCCGTTACGTAGAACGGTGTCGCTGCGGTCCCGCCTGCGAGCGAGCGAGCTAGCAGGATCGTGAACGTTGCACCATCCGAAGCACACGAGCGACGCGACAGCGACGCGACGCCGCCGCGATTCTGCAACGGCCACGCCGCACGACTTCGCTCACGGGCTAAAGCGAGATCGCACGATCATGAACGCTGCACCATTAAAAATAAAAGCTCGCCGAATCGCGCAGCGACAACGTCGCGACAGCAACGCGACACCGCCGCGAATCGGAATGAGCGTACAGTACTACACAAAAGTATTCGCACAGTAAAACTTTTACGGTCCAAATCAGAGTCGGGCAGATTTTATTTCAAATAAGATAACAAAGAATTATTTGAAATAATTTATTATTTCATATTGTTTATGATTTCTATTTGATCTAAAACAAAAAGGTATTTTTATTTTACGTTTAATTCAAACGAATTATTTCCGAAGAATTTTTTATCTCAAATACTTGATAAAATACAATAGCAAATAATAAAATGTTGAACCAAATTAATGATTAAGTAAGTTGCATGCATGAGACGCTATGTATAGAATTTGAATTTCAGACGCAGTCGACATGAGTATTTGAGATTTTATTTGAAAAAGTATTTGATCAAATAGAAAGTAAAATGAAAAATTATTTTAAATAAATGTCAACTAACGAAATAATATAAAGAAAAATTAATTGACTGTTCAAATAATATTACACGTGATTAGCGCGGATAGCATGTAATTAAATAAGATAATATATTATATTAATTATTATTCTTCAAATAATTGATTTGGATAATGCCCAAGTCTGGTTTAAATATTCATAACTGTGAAGAAAAACTGAACTAAAAATTTTCTGAAATGAGGGTGCGTATACGTGTACGTACGTGCCTGCGAGGAGAGATGATTATGCGCATGCGTGTCTGTGTCCTAAGCGCGGGAGAGTCCCTTCGAGCCTTGAGCATCTTCTTGCGGTATAGCGCAGCAGCGCGGCATGCCACGAGGCCTTGCGTATCGCAATAAATGAAGTAAATTGTTTATTGTATTAACATATAGCTTCTCTCGTATTAATGTAAACTAGCAGTATTCATTACGGGTGTCTCACCCAAAATCCCATTATATACTTTCTAGTCAGAGCTGGGCAAAATATTTGTCTAAATAAGAATTTCGAATTACGAAGAAACAAAAAAAAAGCATCCTTTCAAAAAAAAGCATAACTTAACGTACGAATACTATTTTCTTGCTTACCGTACTCGACTAGGGTTCCGTTGATGTAAACACTGAAACATTGTCGAAAGACATCTCTTATTTACAAACTGCCGAATGCTTAAATTTCATATTCTCAAATTTCATTATCTATAACCTTTTAATACAAAAAAAGTATGATTGACTGAGAAATCTAGATTAGACTTGTGGTCAATGTTTTTCTCTACAATGTTATGACAAAAAGCTGTGGATATAAATGTTTCTTCAACTTAATACAGTAGATAATGTAGAGTAACGACTACACTGACATTTATGACAAAGTGAATAGGTCAAGTACAAAACTGGAAAGACAATCGAAGAATTTAAGGATATTGTTACATTGTTTTCGACTTTATGAGACGGTTGAAAGAGAAAGTATATTTTCATTTGACTTCAATTTGTTAAAATTGACTTGGATAATTTTTATTTTGCATAAAAATCCTCAGTGTAAAAATCAGACTGCGATTAATTTGTTGTTTTTCACTATTTCGAGATAGAAAATGGGAGAATAAGAAAGATCGAGTAGTTTCATCTTTGTTAAAACATGAGGGAGAAAAAAAAATATTCGCAGCCGGTAGGATTCGAACCTACGCTCCCAGAGGGAATCTGATTTCGAGTCAGACGCCTTAACCACTCGGCCACGGCTGCTCACCCCTTGTGGACTGTTTGTATACCGAGGGTGACCAATCAAGAGCAACCCCTGCCGCGTATCTTCATACGGAATTCATTTATCTTTTTTTATGACATAATAGTAAGTGACGTTTAATTACAATTTCCACTTCTTGTCGTCACAAATATGGAAGTCAGGAAGCAACACGAAAACCCAAAAATTACGAATTTGAATATTACGTCGTGTTAGAAAATAATGAAAAAAATGTTTATATTGTTATTTAACATCGTGTGCTTGCCTAATACTGGATGAATGTTATTTTTGTGACAAATTAATCTTAACAATAAATATAGCTTTTTGATTTATAAATATCTCAATACAAATATTTAGGTATACAAAAAAAAGTACTAGCATACTACAATACTAAAATAATAGTATTAATTTAAAACCAGCATATTTTCTGTTTAATGTTTCTCATTTAACTTTTTCTCTACTGTTTTTGTATTTCACCTCGTGGTGAATTGATGAACCAATTGTGTGAATCAATTTCGAGCATTGTCTTTATTCATCGTCGACTTCTTTGTATAAGCGAAGTAATTTCCTGTCTGGCGTCCTGAAAGACCGTTTGTGTATCCGATGTATTGATTTAGTACTAACTATACATCTTGATACAGAACCAGCCCAGAACTTGTACATAACCTATGTACAGAGAATCCGTACAGACCTAATGCAGAATCGATAAATAATCGTCATACACAAATTTAATATAAGAATAAATTGCAAAGAAATTCTGAAAGTAATTATTGAGTATTTTCTTTGTTCTAGTTTCTTTTTAAATAAACGGCGGGTAGCCCCGGACATTTTAATCTCTTTGTTCCTCTATTAAAACATTTGAGTATTAGTACTTAGTAGAGCATTAATCTTCATCGAAATTTATCCTGCATTAGATGTACATGTTGCTTCATAAGTTATTCATTTTAGTATCGACAATTCGATATAGTTTATGAATTTTACAAAACATTTTACTGCATTCTTTGTACTCTGTTCAGTATATGAAAAAATAATAAACGATCAGTCTTTTGAACTTTTCTTGGATAGTTTGTTTCCCTTTTTTACTTCATTTTTGTCCTTATCATCTCTGATTTGCCACTTCTGAACAGTCAGACGACAAGAGATGCATAAACCAGTTTCCAAACACCTTATCCAAGCGTGTAACGTTGGCAATCCAAAGTTGCGACCACTTTGCATGAGTTTGCGTGAGTTTGCGACCACTTTGCATGAGTTTGCGTGAGTTTGCGATCAGTTTGCGATCAATTTGTGTGAGTTAACGTGAGGTCATTTTTACTCGGGTCAAATAAAAAAATATGTTGTATTTGTGTGAGACACGAAACCCCATATAGTGATTGGTCTACTTCTATACCTCGTTTGTGGCATGGTCACCATGTGGGGTTTCGTGTCTCACTATCTGAAATACCGACATCGTTAACAACAACTAGATTTCTTACGCCCTCTACTCTGGCGAACGATAAGTGTTGCAACTAGATCCATGAGAACCTTAGACCATATACCTGTTATAAATGATAACGATGCGAGTCTGAACCCCGTACACGAATACGGCCTACGAATCTAACCCGCTCACGAGAGCAAACCTAACACCAGCTCACGAGAGCCAAGCTAACCCCGCACACGAGTGCGGCCTAGCAAACAGGAATTAAGCAGTAGAAGAACACGGCTCCACCCGCGAGTGAACCCCTGAGGGACCTCCGATTGGAGGAATACCAATTTTAAAAGAAGTATCAATTTTAAGAATAGGGACTTTTGAATAATCCAGGTGCAAATTCCAATTAGAAATACAGAAATAAGAATTGACGGCGTTCGTTGAATTTACACGTATTAAAAAAAAAACAAAACAGAAACTGTATATTTAAATTGATACTTACAAAGAGCTGCCGAAGGTGGGCCAAGGTACACGAAGAAAGCATTCAAGAACCTCTGGCCCATCTTAAGCTAGCTAAAGGTAGACCAAGATAGGCAAATGTTGGCTAGGGCAGCTCTGGAGGACCTCTGGTCAATTCGAAGGTAGTCCATCGTCCTTCCGGTCCAGCAGTACGTCCGCTCCTTCCTGAGTGCCCGCCTCGACTAACTGACTGAGCGCGCTCGCCAAGATCAGGTGCGCGGTGCGCAGCGGTGCACAACTCCTGCCGCCCCAACTAATTTCGGTAGATCTCGATCGCCGTGATAGCAGTTATTGATAAATTTATTATTTCTGCTTGTTTAACGATTACAAGAATTCTTTTGCCTTGGCTATCTTACCACCTAATTTTTCCAGTAAAAATGGCTATTAGTACCGGAGATACAAAGTAACTTGCATGATTATTGGGAGTATCCAAAATACTCGATTCTCACTAATATTCCCGACTCATGAGTTATGTTCTTGTGCTGTGACCTAGCTCACCAGTTGCTTCTTCTATTTGGGTAGAGTTGGTATTTCATATCGCGCGACACGAAACAGCATGAGGTGACTGGCGTACTCCTACATCTCGTCTGTGATATTAGTTCCAGGATATTAGTTCCAATATGGTAGGATACGTGAGATAAAAAAATACATTGGGTGATTGGTCTACTCCTGTACCTCGTCTGTGGCCGTGCGTAGCCCGGTCTCTCGGGCCGTAAATACCAGGTGTCGCCTACGGTTCAGTCCCTCCGTTGGAGGTTCGGAAAGGTGAGCGACGTGACAAGTGCTTGATATGTTTTTAATAAATACTTCGTAGAAGTATGATACATTAACCATAACTTGTGGTATTTACTTTCTCCTACACCTAAACGTTATGGAAATACAGCTGCCAATATGTTAAAAATGTCGAACGGGGTTATTTGACTATTAGGTTACTAGCTCCGTCGATGATTTTTGTCTCACTTTTATTTTACTTTGCTTCCCGTGTTAATCGGCCATATTTGTTGCGACAATATGAGAAATCATAAAGGAAATACTGAGAAGTTGTAGATGAAAGTAGAAGCGTTAATGCTAATACTGTTAATTCTCTACTCTAAGCACACATTTTTCCGTACGTTTCCTGATCAAATTTTTTCTCTTTGAACTATCTACTACCTGCCGACGCGATTTGCATAGTTTCCAACTATTTTTGTTATTTGCATGCATTAGTTCCGTTAGAAAGTGAATGTCAAAGGTTCGCGTTATATTTCACGGCGCAAGGTGAGATAAGAAACTGATGGCCTCGAGTTGTTACATTTTTTCCTCAGCAGCTCAGTTTAAAACAGTGGTTTATATGAAACTAATGGTCATTAGATTTACGACTCGAGACTAGACTACCGTAATTATACGCGGGCAAAGACCGTGTCGAGATCGTTATCACAGCATTGCGTTTCCCTAGTGATAGTAACTGTCAAAGATAAAAGTCTAACGAATTTTAATCGCCTACACGTTATCACGTACACGGAAAAAACATTAGAGTTTTGTCACTTTTTCGGTTCTTCAGAGTGACAAATCCGGGGAACGTCGGACGTTTCTCGCCGGCGTCCCAGGTGGTGACGGCGAAACTCGAGAACCGTCGCGGCCACAACATTGTCGCGTATATCGGTGTGAGGCTAGAAGACCA
Source organism: Halictus rubicundus (assembly GCF_050948215.1). Taxonomy (NCBI): domain Eukaryota; kingdom Metazoa; phylum Arthropoda; class Insecta; order Hymenoptera; family Halictidae; genus Halictus; species Halictus rubicundus. The sequence goes on from NC_135166.1 coordinate 5,254,617, forward strand.
CTACTAATCCAATTACAAAACTTCTTTATTTTTCATTATTTTTTTATGAAACTTTTACCAACATATTCGTGGCATTTTTCCGATTAAAATGACACCAAATATGATATAATTCCGATGATATTTACCTGTATAATGAACGATGAAAGTTACTTCCCATAACAATTACATTGACGAAAAATTAGTGTAAATGTGATCCGAATTATAACGCGTTTGGTATCATTTTAATCAGAATAATGCCACGAATACATTGGTGAAAGTCTCATAAAAAAATAATTAATAATAAAGAAGTTACATTTTTCATTTAAAGGCCTGCGCTCACGCGAGCTTTGATCTTTTCCGAACGCTTCGACTCGTCGCGTCTCTTTCTTCCTCATACGCTGTCCTTCTCTGTGTTCGAAACTTTTAATGCTTGTTACACAAGTAAATATCATCGGAATTATATCATATTTGGTGTCATTTTAATCGGAAAAATGCCACGAATATGTTGGTAAAAGTTTCATAAAAAAATAATGAAAAATAAAGAAGTTTTGTAATTGGATTAGTAGTGGTCTTCTAGCCTCACACCGATATACGCGACAATGTTGTGGCCGCGTCGCGCCGGTTCTCGAGTGGTGTGAGGTGTCCGGGTGACAATATGTAGCTGGGAACGTCGGGAGTGTCATAAGTCGAATCTTCACTGTATCACGTATAGCTTCTAAGTGAGGGCGTATTGAACGTGTATGTAGTAGGTAATGTATACACACAAGATATGTGCGTATGTTGCAGAAGATGCGTAAAATCAACACAACAGTCGTTGTATTAGAAAAGCTTAATCTCTGGGGGAAACAGAATTAGTTGATTAGTGGATGAGTTTTCGGAGTCTAGATAAATTTCTTCACTCCAAATTAATCCTTCTGTAGATCATATTCACCTTTCTGCACTCCAAATTAACTCGCATGATCAGGCGCTCCTGAACTCGGATCGAAAACAACTCGCCGTCCTCCTCCTCAACAATAACACCTCGGGAGGAAGTAACGCTTCCCGCTATGATGGTGGGCTACCCGCTCATCGAGTCACGTCGCAAACGTGGCCGCATCTCGAGGGACTTGCGCTCTGGATCCAGACTTCGGCGTTCTAGCTCGCGTGGACCTTATCCTGGGGGCAGACGAGTGCGGCCACCTCCTTCAAGACGGTACCCGCAGCGGTCCCAGAGACATACCGACAGACAAGCTCACCCCTTTCGGCTGGGTGCTTATGGGGCCCTCAGCCATCCCAGCCTAGGAAGAGGGTTAATGGCGCCGATTCACGGAGGAGCTTCCGAGGCTTGACGATTTCCGGATTCCCCAGTGGCTTGACGTGCCTGGACCGACGACCGCTGTGGAGCTCAATGGGTTCTTTGACGCATCCCAACTCGTCCACGATGCTGTGGTGTGTGTGTGCACCGTCACCGCTGAGGGAGAGGGATGAGTAACCCTGAGCGCAGCCAAGACCAGGGTGGCATCCCTGAAGAAGGTTATTCTGCCTCGTCTGGAGCTCCACCACATGCTCGAGGTACTGGAGTGGAAGGACGTCGAGAAACATCTCTGGACCGATTCGCTGGTGACTGAGCTGGATCAAGCGACTCCTCACCAGAAAGTCGGCTGGTCAAGCTTTTGCCCTTACACTACACGGTCCTGGAGTCCTCATCCCCTGATTTTACCAGACGAGTCACCGCTAACGCTGCCGTGGGCGGAGGACGCACATCGACACTGACACTGGCCACGCAACGCCAGGATTGCTGGGTCCTTCGAGGTCGTACCGTCGCCAAGGGCCACATGAACCGGTGCCATCGTTGCGTCAGATGAAGAGGACGCACACTGGAGCAGCTGATGGGTAGCCTCCCGCCTGCTAGGGTCACCGTTCCTAAAAACAGAGGTGGATTATGCAGAGCTGATCTTGGTTAAAAACCGGAAGGGGGCGTGGGCAAAAACACGAAAAGGGATACATCGCGTTCTTCATTTGTCTTACGACTTGAGCCGTCCACTTAGACTTGGTGTCCGACGGCAGCACCATTACATTCTTGGCGGCTACTAATTCTTCTCCATTTTAACCAGGATCTGACAAAATGTTGATTTCGATTCGAAATATGCAAACAACCAGCATACCAATAAATCAAAATCAGATAGTAGATAAAAATATATACTGGGTGTTAGGTTCTTGGCCTCTTACAATTATTTCAGGGACTGTTTCACCTCAACAAAAAATAGCCTGTTTTAATTACCCACACTGATTCTGTTATGAACATAACCGTTGTGGTTCTTGAAGATTGCAAAAAGATTATTAATCTGCGTAAGCTTGGTAATCATCCACACAGATAGAAAATGGTAAGAAAATACAATACAAAATTCAACTTCGAAATTGTGAAAGTAAACTTAAGGAGTTAACGTATACTTTAGTAATTTAGAAAAATTTGTTTCTGTAAATGTGTTATGCTTGGAACACCTTTCTAAACATTTCATAAAAATAACGGAATGATAGCATTCTACAACCGGTCGTTCAAGCAACCGTTGGCTCGGCAGGTAAACACGGTCATTGCTCTATTTAAGAATGGCCTGTTCATTCTTGATCGTTGCATATTCTAAGCGAATTGTTAGGTACATAAAAAACCAACAGTTTATCTACTTGTAATCATTTAAAATAGCGACAAAATAAAATTTGCCAAAAAAAAAACAACATAAAATTTGTCGTATTTTAAAATATACCCTATACAAAAACGAATATTATATTATAAAATTTGATTTCCCTTGATTTCTGACACAGAATAGCATAATAGAATGTTTTGTGAAAACGTATGCCAAACATTAACTTAATTCATACAGATTAGTTTTATTTATTACAATAAGCTTCTGCAATAAGTTTATTTAATCTAGAATATTTAGAACCCGTTTTCCAAATGTAAAAATCGGTTTCCGTATTTTATAAAATCCAAATAAACCGGTTTTGGCACCCGGCTTTTAAAAATCAACGTATAAAAACGCATGCATATATGTAAAGCGAATGTGAGCGGGCTCTAAAATGCGGATCACCCGTTAGATTCACATTCTTTCCGAGTACGCGAGGCCCAGTTTTCTGACTCTCACCCACAACAGCGTCGAGAGTAGATTCTAGAGCAAAGTATCTACCGTATCCTGTCTATCCTATCCTATCGACTTGTCTACAGTCGTTTCAATTCAACGTGGAACGTACTCCCTTTCGCAAATATTGGAACGCTACTTGGATTCGTGAAAACAGCTGATATTTATTAATTTGATACTATGCAACTTCGTCAGGCTTTCAACATTCTATTAGAACATTCTTCCAGACTCCATAATTATAACAGTTTTATATTTTCGGTCATTTTGCCAAAAAACATTACAATTACAAACTTCAGTTTCAATTACAATAACATTTTTGACGGGGTGTTCGTAAAGATCAGATTTAATCCGTAAAGATCAGTTGATGACACTGTGCAAGTGTGTGCGAGTAAGAGCCAAGACTCCGTAGATTCGCGATAAGGTAGAGTGACCACGTTACCGACAAAAATGGGCGAAAAATGGTTTCACGTGCCTCAACTTTTCGTCCTTATATGAGAATATTTTTCGCTGGGAAAGGGCTCATTCGAAAGAGGAAGGTTCAATCTAGCGCGCGCTGGTCACGAGCTGACGAGATTATGCAGATATTTGGTAATACAAGCGATAGAAGTAGGCCAAAAATTAACGATGTGCATGCCGTGGAATCCGAGCATTTTTATGCCATTGGATGAGTTTTCTGGATGAAATCGAGAGTAGCGCGCGCTAGAAAATAAAGCCAGAAACTTGAAGCACGTTTCTGGCATCAGAATTCATAATACTCGATAATACAGAGCAAAAAATGTGACAAGTTTAATCACAGACTTAAGACCCGCCGGATCAAGACCAAGACGGATCTTAAATCTGTGTCTGAAGGCTGGGAACGGAAATTATACAGCAATTACCGACCTGCTGACTCTGCAAAAGTCACGTGACTATCCCGGTCCCTTAATAATCATTTTTTGAATGCACTTTTCGCTTTCCGTAAGAAGTTGCCGCAGCAACGAATGTTTTCACACTGCTACTACAGTATTATATTTTTAATTTGACGATGTTGCCTGGAAGAATACCACTTTCGCTTCTCATTGTATGAGCAATACGAAAGGAACGATCTCTTACTTTCGCTCGAAAGAGCCGTAATGATAGCAGAAACACTGTCGAGCGCACGGCAAAAGTAACGACCGCTGTTACTCGGTCTTACTTCTGGTTGGAACGAACGGTTCTCGATTGGATCGCTTGTCTATCTGTCCATCGTAGCACACTTTCGCAACGCAGGATGTGTGCGAGATGCCGCCGGGCTCGATTCAATTGAATTTCAATTACAAAACTATTTTTGAGCCTCGGCTCTGGCCTGGATCGAACGAGTGTCCTGCGCAGATCCGAGATTCCCTGACTTTAATACCGCGAGAAAGGCATAGTTCGAGTAGAAAGTATTCTTATTCTGCTCGGAGGATAGTCTGCTGTTCGGTCTATCCGACAGACGCAGACGGTCCAATAGACGGCGCAGTTTCTACGGTCTATAGCAAAGCCGCGACAGGCTAGACACGTCTACAAGAACATTGCAAATATCATATTAGATTCCCTCTTACAAATCTTACGCTGTCCTGGCCAATCACGATGCGAGCGACCATTGTGTAAAAAGTTAACAGATTTGATGTCGGGAAGCTGCGTTGAGGCTTTACAAAATAACGCGCATTGGACAAAACACAAAACTCAAATAAACATTTCATATCCTTTCCGTTAAAAGTAATTTCCTCATGTGTGATCTTAAACTTTTGTCCATGAAAATGTATTGCAATTTTCCTCTCCTTTTGTATATTGTATTTAATACGTTCAGCAACATAATGTGAACCGAATATACATACGATCCATTTGTACTTTTCATGTGAAATAAATAATTACTTTCTCTTTTCGTGTTCCTCCTGAACCATTGTCCGCAACTGTATAACCGAGTCGGTGTTTTTCGCAATCTGCTGTGGTACACGGCGACCAAAGAACCGTGGTCTACGAGCATTTTTCTACGAAGCAGTACTGTAATAAACGTGTTAAGAGTATCGAAAAACACGTGACGAGATGTGACAGGGCTCGATGTGTACGCAATCGCCTAGACCTACGCGCGTCTAAATTATGTGGCATGGCGGGGATTGAATAGCAAGCGAGAAAAAATTGAACGAGATTCGAGCCCGGTCGAGCCCGAGCGATTGAAAGTTGCCGCAAATTTTTTTGTTTATTAATTATATTCCCCGCCAAGGTCTCTTTACAACGTTACATTCCAAGTGTCGACGTGTGGGGTTCCGAAGTCTGTTGAACCGGTGCGGTAGTTTTATTTTTGCCGAAACCGAGTCGCGCCAGTTGCGGCGACGATGACCGAAAACATACTCTCGTCAGAAAGTATCACTTGGAAAATGGAATTATTCGAAGGACTATTTTATTGTTGCAGGGCAGAAAATTTCATTGAATTATCCACAGGACGGCCACCTCAACATAGTTTATTTACCTCCGCATACTACATCGTTAATACAACCGATGGATCAAGGGAATGGTGACGAGGGACATATATCGGCTAGAAGATACCATTCTTTGATACTGCTCCCCCAAGAGCTCCCCCTGGCGGTCATTGTTCTCGAGCCACCTCAGGCGTGTACCGTATGAACTGCGCGTGACGCATTAGGGCGACACGTTAGGGTATCAATAGGTTTTCGCATTACCGAGCAGGTACTATTGTCAACGCGAAGGATTCTTTGCTATCGAGTCATTTTCACGGTGAAAAATGGTACTTACTCAAACGCTTTTTTGTAACTAAAATTTAAAAAAAATCCAATTGGTTTCATCGTTTTTAAAAGTGCACAAAAGTGAACATTTACAAAGTGATAAGAGAAAGTTGATTTTTTAGCAAATGACAGTCAATTCATTGATTGCGACCACTGTGCCCCGCGCCGTTCTGAAACGACACCAGGTTAGTGCAGCTTACGTGGATCGGATCGATTGCAAGCTCCGAAATTAATATGGTATATGGTAGAACTTGTCTTGCTCAGGACCTTTCATTTGCGCAGTGATTACGTACGGCCACCTGGACAGGTTTATAAAGAGATTTATCGACCTCTTGTTTTTTAAAGTCACTCATTTCCCCACTCGTTCGCTTCTGGCTTTCACATTCATGATACACATAGAAAGCCACCTGTCGCTATGACATTTTCGGATTTCTTTCAGTCAGAAAGTTAATTACTGGGTTTTCCATTCAGAGGTGGCATTTTCAATAAAAAAAGAGACATTTCAAAAAAATGGTAATATTATTATTTTGACATTCCGCAAATGCGCACTATCATCCTCCATTTTAAACCTATAAAATGCATCCAATCTTCATAGCAGTTTTCTCACTGCATAATGAAGTACAAATTATCCAATGTTTTAAGAGAATTAAAATAATGTTAACTACTATTTTTGCGCTCGAAGATGTTAGAAAAAAATGATACGAACTTTCCAGCGAAGTCAATAATCGAACTAAGCTTGTGTGGAATTGTTATACAGCATGATAGCAACCGGCTTGGTGAACACGTTTATCTGTCACGAAATTCAGATTTCATCTGATTGAACATGATTGGAACGGTTCATATTCATTTCCTCGGAACAGGTGAACATTGCGGAACCGTTCGGAATCGTTTCGCAAGCAGCTAACACAAAAAGATCATCATGGCAACGTGGTCGCTTATACATTTGCAGAATGTATGGCCCACGCGGATGGAGATGTGCAACGAGTATGGTGCAGAACTGGATCCGAGTTACAAAAATAGAATAGAAGGGATCGCACAGTATCATGCTAACCAACGTCGACATGACATATGTAACGAGGATAGTACGTATAAGAACAAAGCTATGATCAATCATATGTTTATATCATTCAGCGGTATTTGGAAAACATTTTAGATTATTCTGAGGAAACCAGCTGCATTAAGCGAGAAACTTATGCATTTTTATACGAACTATACTGTAATGTAACGTAATATATTTTTTAATTTTTATTTATTATTAAACCGTAGACCGTATAGGTAAAATTATGTCGGTGTCCGCATATTTTTGTGGCTGACTGTATATCGTTGACTTTCGTCGATGTGATTTTAAACTTATTTCTGCCTTTCATTTTCTTCTCGTTTGAGCGATAGCATTCTCCTGACACGATCCGAGTGAAAGGAGTCGTTCGTGTCAGCGCAAGATTTCACGAGAGGGCGTTCAATTAGGTATATCAAAATATTCATATAAAATGACAAATTTAACAACTATCGCTACGTAAATTTCACAACTTTTCACTTTCACTTTTCTACCCTTTTCGGTTATTTTGGTCTCAATTATCTCTCTTTGTCGGTGATGGGAAAAAGCGTTTCGAACATTAACAACAGCCACTGTATGCAGTTATCAGTGGATGTTTAATTTGCCTAAAAAATTAGGAAACGTCCCAAAATGATGTGAATATATTAACAAGTATTGAATAAGTATATTATTTCCCAGGCGAATTTCTCCGATTGCAAAGTGTTAGAAGATTATAATATTCTTTTTACTGGTTAGAAGTCTTACTAAATTGCAATAACCGAGGAGAACCTTAATACATGACTAGATTAATGTTTCTTGGAGCTAGACGGCTACAGACGATTAGAGATCTTGAAATTACAGTAGACACTGCGTTGCTTAACCAATGGAGACGTAATACTCACCTTGCACTGTCTAGGATTACCTAGTCGATTTCGATCGTTGTCTGCTATGAAATCGAGGTATCAATTTTTACGTATTCCTCTTTTTCTCCGTGTGTCTGTCACCGCTGGTTAAAAGGCTGGAAGGATTAATTTAATACTATCTACGAACGAGATTCAACTTGACTTTTTCCTTCGAGTATGTCCTTCTTGATATCGTATTAGAAAAAGCCTAATCCAAGTACATATTGTGTGAACAGTGTAATCTTTACTGTGTAAATAACCATGAAAATTGTATCAACCGTATAATCTTCACCATGCGCTCTGTAATCGTAATTTTATAGCCTCTCTAATGTCCTTGTGATTGTAGAAAAAATATTGCAGTGGGGATCGTTCCGGGACTTTTATCGGCTAGGCATTTGGGACATATATAGAGTAAACACTGTACTCGTTTCTTGAACTTGCGCTGTATTACTTTCAATTGTTTATACCTATGTTTGTGTGATTTCTTCGTGAACGAATGAATTCATGCGAGCCTAACACGAATGAACATATAAAAGAGAAAAAGGGTCGACGCTATCCAGAATAAATGATCCAATTAACCGAGTTGTCGGTGTTGTATGAAATATTAGTAGCCCCGGAAGATAGCAATCCATAGGTAAGTTAGAATAAGCGATAGTTTCTTTAGTTGAGCCTGAAATTTGTTAAATGACCGTTGTCCAACCGCGCCTAGAGTGCGCCGGGGAAACGTACATTATCGCATGATGAATGCACGACTAAATGTCGCGTCGTATTTGCGGAAAAGAGGGACGTGGTCTGTCTATAAACTGTTAAACGAATCGCTGGGAGGCAATGCAAATGCATGGCTAATTTATTGTGCCAGAAAAACATTTGGAAAATGTCAGAAATTCTGTTCGCTTCGCCTGTGGACTAATAACGAGAATTATGGGCCGTTGGTTGCCGACTGAAATTATAGACTGCACCACGCGATAATAATACAAAACGGATGATTGATAGTGTGTGAAACTAACACTCGACAAACGAAAAGTTGGTGATGGTTGAGACACGATATTGCACGGCAAGCTCGAAGGTTTATTTAATTAGGTTTCCAGTGTTGGCTCACTACAGTCCGCGGGTTGCTCTAGAGTGAGGTTCACCTCTAAAATTTTACGGGCCATTTAAATGTTTCTTTTTTATTCGGAACTTCAACTTTAAACAATTTCTCACCTTTTTTTCGCTAAGGAACTGTTACTTTTTAAAGATAAGTTAATTTGTTTAATTCCGTAGTATTGTCCATAATCTGCACAATAATAATTGCTGGAATGCTTTCTATCTTGTTTGTTTTATTTCGTATGCGAACAGAGTGAACCACGAAAATACCTTATGTATTTATGGAGGCTTATGGAGATAGTAAACGCGTGAAAGGAATCAAGCAAATAAAGAAGATTATTCGGAACTATACTCGTAAATACTAAAGATATTCACTTGATTTGCGAATTTACGTAGTTCATTCTGCATTTTTAAATGAAACTTGCAGGGTAATTATCAATTTATATGAGCATAATTTGTAGGTAGTGGGTTTAAAAATGTAAAGCTTTCAGGATATACTACATACAGGTTTTTGGGCTCGCCTTCAAAAGAAGTGTTTAAATTATATTTACACAAAAGATAGAACCGGTTAAGCAAAGAAACAGGTTCCGAGATATCTTGGCGACTTAAATATATTTAATTTCACAAAATATTTAGGGTTTCATTAAAGAAACATGCCCGAGATATCTTATGATGTTCCTTTTAATTGAACAATTCAATTAGCCGAAGTTGAATTAAATAATGTTGATCGAAACATCGAAGTAAAATATTAATAACTGGACTGCGGACATTTATACAAATGCGTATTTTTATAGAAAATAGGTCGACCAATGGGACCTGGACAGAAATTTACATCGTGTTTAGGTTATTCCAACAGTGTATTTTTTATTTTGCATATATTTGCATATATTGCGCATATATTTTGCATTTTCCCCATGTAATAATCATAAAAAATAAGATGTTCTGCCACTTGCCGCTTTCTGTATGGCCACGACCTAACAGACGGTTAATCGTATTGTCGCGTGATAATATTGTGAGTCGTGATAAGGTACAATTCGTAATCTAATCACAATGCAAAGGCAGCTCAAGCAATAATAGAAAATGAAAATCTTATTGACAATTTAGCATGATTTTTCGACTTTGCCAATTACTGTAATAGAATCGAATACGTGATCATTAAATCATTCGATTCAATTAGTTACGGATTTCATCTGGCCAGGAATGCACGAAGACGTCAGGGATTGGACCAGAAGCTGCGACAAGTGCCAACGGACCAAGGTCTCTCGCCATACAAAGGCGCCCATTGTCCACTTACCGGTGCCGAACCAGGGTTTCGCACATTTCCACGTGGACATTGTTGGACCGCTGTCGTTATGGTTATCAGTACATGCTGACAGCGATAGACAGATTCGCGAGGTGGATCGAGGCGGTCAAGCCGACACCATGGATTGCTCGTGTCTGGACCCCACAGAAGACAATGATAGACGAAGGACGACAATTTGAAAGCGGTCTTTTCGAGGCATTCAAGAAGCTGCGGGGTCAACACTGCCAGGACCACGGCCCACCACCCTCAATGTAGCGGCCTACTCGAGGACCAGGACCGTTCGCTAAAATGCGGGTTAACTTGTCATTTACAAAATCACAGGAACTGGATGGATGCTCTGCCACAAATACTGATTGACCTCGGGAACTCTGTCAAGGCCGAGATCGGAGCGGTGCCAGCGGAGGACCTCGTCTACGCAGTAGGTCTGCGGCTGTCCGGCGAATTCTTCGCCGAAACCTCTCTGATGGACCCGTCGGAGTTCGTGCAACAATTGCAGGAACACCTGCACGCCATCCGACCAACCCTAACATCATGGCACCGCACCTTGACCGTCTTCGTGCACCCCTAAGCTTCGGAACAGCTCGCACGTCTACTTACGGCACGATGTGTCCCCCGTTCCAGCCGCAATGCGAGGAGCCGTGGTTGAATTGATAATTGCTCGCGTAATTAATGGAATTGATAAATCATAATTGCCCAGTCAGACAAATCTGACAATGGCAGAAAACAGCAGAGTCTGCTTGGAGGCCCCGGTAGCAGCGGATGGTTGATACAGCGCCCCTTAGATCATCAAATATCTGTTACACCATCTAGCGACGATTTTAGTAACTGCAACTTCTGCCGTTTCAGTTGCAACGATAGAGGACGCGCATATACAATTATACATTTAGAGCACTAAACGCAACTATTTTTCATTACTTTATGGAAAAAACAGAAATGTATTTATTCGGATTTTTAGCAATTTTGAATGCTATGTGTGTATTATAATTAAAATAGTCGCTTTTAGTCGTCTTTGTAAAATAATAGCATTTATAATCGAATATCATCTTGATTGATTATTCATTTTGATTGAATATCATTGCTATTGATAACGTATCAACAGCGAAACTCTTGTTTTTACTGAGAAAGATATAATTACAGATAAAGTTGCAATAAATGAGCTTCGATCATAATTTGAAGACTCCTCGCCAGTGTGCATTGTTCATTCAAACCGTTTGAACTAAACGACATCCAAGAAAGTACCCATAAAATCAGAATATCTCAGAATTCGATTTCATTGAAAAGACAAGTTCGATTTTTATACCGCATACAATTACAGAAAAAATTATAAACATCGATTTGTATTCCTTGAATCCGTGTAACTTTTATCTGAAGCTCTTGTTGATATCGACGGTAGTTTCAGAAATACTCGGTGATTTTAGTAAAATGGCTCATTCTGTGAATTTTCTGTCGGAGATTCTGGATAGTTGAAAATAAAGTAGAAAATTTATTACAGCTTTATTGGCACTTTCACTTTATTGTACTTGATATCGTTGTTTGCATCTAAATGTGGACAATTCTGTATGTATCCGCGTACGTTGTCCCTGAGAAAAGATATGTCCTGACATTGCCGGCTTGATAGAATAAACAGGCATGACAAGTAGCAACTTTCATTCTTCTATATACTGTGCTATATATCTACTAGTTAAGATGGCAGCACACGCACACGGTGATGTCGATAACGTAGATTTTCAAGCATAGGCGGCTTTTTCCGCCCTCCCCACTTAACTCTGACCAACCTTCTCACGGCTCTGCTCATTGGACGATATCTGAGTACATGCCAATATGGCGGCATCTTTACCTGTCAAAAACGCTTGAAGTCGGCCAACTTTAAATACACATAACTTTTGAACCAGTGAATTCCTAACATTAAAAATGGGATTTTTGGCATTTTCTCGTCAAAATGACCGGATCATATTTAGCAAAGTTCATAATTTCTGGGTCCCGTAAGTGAAATGAAGCCTCGGTAATTATTTACAGTGCGTGAAACGCCTCCGCACACACGAAATAGAGAACGAGACGGGAAACGAGTCGTTCTCACGCGAAAATTATCAAAGTACCTCACCAAACAAATCAAAGAGGATCACTGCGCTGGCTTGCCGTCCCTGTTGTTTGCCCGGGCCTCTGCTATGTCAGCGCTTGACAGAATTGGACCCTATGGGACCCATGGGACCATCGCTCGAAATTCGGCCGCTCGCTAATCTCGCCTATAGCACTCACGCTTACTCGTATGGTACTACTCGCGACCGATCAGGACAAGAGCCCACGCTACTGTGATCCTTCGATTTTCGGTAACGCGACGCGTCGATCCTGGTTTCCCCTCACTTTACGCCTTATTCGCGACTCTTCCTAATTGGATGCGCCTCGCATACGAAATCCTAAATTGCAGGGCCGTACCCACGAATGGCCCTCGGGCCCCGGACCTCACCGCGAAATACCATCACAGAGGTTCGAAAACTCTCCCGGGTACGACCACACAACACACGGCAGAACCCCCATTTCTGATAAACCCTTGTTAAATCGACGTTCTTAGAATTGTAAAGTATTTTGATATTTAGTCAAAAAAGAAAACAATTCGGCATTCCTTAGTATACGCAGACTTGTGCTACCTCGTGTACATTTATATATGCGAAGTTACTCAGGACATTAACCTTGGCAACTCACTGCAATGTCGTTGAAATCGTTGAAATGTATCCTTTTGTAAATAATTACCTCAACGTTTTACGTTTACTGTATTTTCCAAGGAATGAAATTGACCTTCTACTTTGTAAACGTACTGCAGCATATAAATATGTTAATTCCGTTAAAACGAACTCAATTTCCACACGAAGGACACGATGACCTTCAAAGTCGTGCCAATTTAAGAAGAAAAATTAATACGAGACGATATATGCAGTGTCCAATGTATCTGCTACTGTATAGTTACTTATCGTTGGAATGTTCAATCGCTACTCTACCACGAAGTGTGTATCTGTTCTGTACAATGAAAATTCACAGTAATTTTTGGGAGGGGGAGGAGGTTAGGCGATATTTTCAAAATTTTTCAATTTAATTATGAATTATCGATCGACGAGAATGCAATCGGCCGAGGAGCCAGCGTGTTCCTGGTCGTTGCAGTAATGGTGTTACAATTTTGTAACTCGTTCGACCTTTTCCCACTTTCTCTCGATCTGCTCGCAACGGTACGAGTGGAAAGGACAAACATGTCACTGACAGCCTGCTGCCAGGACACGTACGGCCTTGCCGAGGAAAGTTGACCACCAGCTCTACCACGCCCTACTCTGGCATTCCATGGCAATAGCGCACACGCACCCACACGTGCCTGCCTGAATGCTCACTGTCTATTGCCTGCCTACTGCCTGCCCGTGCGCTCTCTACGCTACTTCTCCCTACACATTCAACGCTTATCGCAAAACGGATAGTTCGCGGATCATTAGCGAAAAGTGGGCTAAATATAGCTTCTGCTTAGACCAGCTAATTACGCCCGATTTCATTTTGCAACTCGCAGCACGGGCTCGTGGTAATGTTCAGTTGTCGTCTCTGTCCGCCCACGTGTTAAGTCTCAGACGCTAGACGCATGGAAGATGCCGGTGATTTGAAATCATTTGCGATGTGCGACTTTCTTCGCGGTCCAATATTTCGATTGGACATTTATATAATTGTTCAGATGTTGCGTCAATAAATGTCAGTCACATAAATTATAACGTACATTTTCCAAAGCAACATGTACGCGTTTGGAACAACATTTGGAGGGCTAGAAGCGTAGGTGCAAACGCAAACGTGTGTGCCGAGTGCCTACAGTAAAGCGACCGACGTACGTGTTTGTGTTCGTACTCTTTCTTCTCAAGTGAAAAAGAAGGAAAAACATACCAAATCGCATCGTACGACCGCAAACTTGTGCATCCAGACGTACAGCAGGGAGTTACGACGAATGGTGTATAGATCCCAAACGCTGCGTCCAGATGTGGTTAGGAAATTCTACCATCCCTTGGGCTCTGAATTATACTGAAAAGAAGAAAGTTACTCATTCGATCGGACATATATAATAGTATATGAGTAATTTGCATTTACATATTAAAACCGGTTACCCTGTTTTCAAAATATATTTTTGATTTGGATGATATCATGCTCAAACATAAAATACAGGGAAATAGCGTATTAATCAGTGTCCCATATACTCTTAGTCTCTTGATTTGACTACAAAGCTACAAATTCTGAAAAAATTCATAGATATGCGTTCTAATAGCTAAAATATGCCCGATTTTTTTCACAATTTTCAATGGAAGAGGACGAGAGAAATTATGAAAAACCTGATTTTCTTTGTCATCCCGTTACTACACTCGGAAAACCAGGTGTATTACTTGAAGGAAAACTCATATTGTTTTATATGTATATTTATAAGAAACATACCTATACTGAGAGTCTAATATAAAAATTCGAGGAGCGATAGAACCTGTAAAAACTGATTATTACGATAATTAAGACGAATTGCTAATCATACATTAACAACCAGATACGAGTATTCGATTTCAGAGGAGGTGAACAATCCGTCTGCGGTTTCAACCGCGGTCTTAAGTTAGAAAGTAGTTATTCGCTTCTTATGCGCGATTAAATATCATAAAGATTATTACCGATATGTTCGTTAGCTCTTTTTTCTCATATCTATAGGAACATGTGCTGACAGTTTCTGAAACTTGATATACACCTTTTTGCGATACTATTATACATTTTAGTTAATTGTACAATAATATTTAGTTTCTCATTCACAGCGAGTCGCACTCGGATAACAAGTCATGGAGCAATTGCCACAGTCTCCATCTCGCCCATTCCTTCACTCAGGAGTCAATTACGTTGGCCATCTAAGTCATCGTACGTTTCGTGGTCGAGGCGCGAAGACTATTACTGTTCCCGCGTCGCAAGAAGTCCTCACTCGCATCCAATGGTTAGGCTTCGACGTCACACACTTTAGGCAATAATTCGACTAGAACTAAAACTTCGTGTGGAATGACCTAATCGGACGGCTTACAGCCGCATTCCTGCCGAATTCCTGCCAGGGAACTTCTTGTGAGTTTTACAAGTCGACGAGGTATCTGCGCAACGCTCAACAGTGACTGCGGCACAAACTTCATCGGTGATGAAGAAGAACTGTGAAAACTGTTTCAAGTCTCTTCCAAAGAAGCAGCGGCCCTCGCCAACACTGTCGCGAATGATGGCACTCGCAGGAAATTCAATCCACCACCATCGCCGTACTTCGGAGGCAAGTGGGAAGCTACAGTTAAGTCAGTGAAACTTCATCTTAAACGAGTCATCGGAGACACTGGCCTCATCCACGAAGAATTCTCAACACTGTTCCCGCAAATCGAAGCTATCGTCAATTCGCGCCCTTTTTGCCCGCTCTCGGATGACCCAACGGATCCATACATCTATACTTACCATACATCTGCATAATTGTCACTGTTTCTTATTAATATTTTTTTAATAAACAGCGACCGCCAAGTAAAACCTAAGGTTTTACACAACATCAGGTTAACGACCTTAAGAACAAGTCCTCGACTGAACAAGTGGCTCCCTCTTTATGAAGATACATCAAAAGTTTAAGTGTTACATGCATAGAAAAAGCATGAAATTATTAAAAATGTGGAAAATCAATATTTGGAAGGCTAGAGTGATATTCGAATCGATCAGGATTACGTAGTAGCAACAATGTGAATGGCCGCGTGGACCAGGTATTACCTTTCGAGCAGTGCTTACTCATATTCCTGGTAATTAATATTCATCGGTGCGTGTTAAAATTCAACCTTGCACAATCAGCAGTGGCCGGGCGATATTTAGACTGTCGCCACCCGGTTGTCCCGTTAAGAAATTGCATTTGTATGCTATCGAACTAATCGAACGATCCGATCTCCCGTCGAAGCGACTGGGCGATCGCGTTTTTCGTAACAGTAAATTCGTTTCGCGATCAACCGGTCTGTCGGACAATGGCCGATAACGAACGATCTAGGAAACTAAAGCAAAGCTTCTCCGTGCACAGCGACACGCGAGGATTCTTATCGCGATTGTCGTTAGCCCAATTCGATACCTCCTGCTGTCGGTGAGCAGCCCGCTATCACTCTCTGTTATTTACCCGAGGCCTAACCAAGTGGCTAACAAGTGAGAAATCAGATTACTGCGTATTTTATTATCGAAAATGATATAGCCTTGAAAAATCGTAGCTTTAGTACAGAGGAACCTCGATCTAAGCGCAACTGGGCTACGCGATCTTAGTCGTTCCGCCTATCCCCTCCAATGGTACACCCCGTGGCAGTAGGGATAGTTCTGGAACTTTTATCGGCTAGATATTTGGGACATGTATCGCCGCACGAATTATTGGTCCAACGCGCTCTAAATATTCACACATAAAAGTCGGCTATCACTGAATCGTGCAACGCTCGTTCACCCATTTTATCTGCGTCGCATTATATGGAACAAGTTGTTCGTTAAAACTGTTTGAAGGGTGTTCCAACTCTTCCACGTTATTCGTGCGCCAATGCTCCGTGAAAATCGGAAAACAAAAGAAGAACAAAAAAAGCAAAGCGAGCATAGTCAATTTGTTTTTCACGAGCAATTAGCGATCGTTAAAAAAGTCATTACAGTCAATAAAGCTCCGGTAACGGAAGATCCCGTTTGGCTATAGTATGCGTACACACCGTAACTTATAGACTTCCTCATGTCACCAGTTTCTATCGGACACTCCGCGTCGAGCTTACTAATGCCGGGTCCACACTGAGTGGAACTGTTCGTGATGTCGGGTCCACACTGCGGTTCGCCGACTGCAGTGTGAACACTTCAGCGTACTTGCAGCCTTAGACTACACTTCTAGACCCGGCATAGGTATAGTGCGTGTATAGGAAAGCCGAGAATAGAGTGGAGAAAAGATAACGGAAACATGTGACGTCACGAGATAATTCCAAGATGGCTGACACGGCAGAACTTCATTGTAATACCTTAATAAAACATATAGAATAAACATTTGTATCTCAAACATACTTTATATGCTGATTATTTCATGATAAAATACCAAATTCTTTGAAATTTTCTTGTCTTGTTGGTTCTTGTTCGTGGGTTGATGAGCATAGCTTATACATCTTTGGAACCTGTGACGTCACATGTTCCTTTATCTTTTCTTCGAGGAAAATTATCCGTGCCGGGAGGTTGTATTGTCATTTTGTATTTCTGTAGTATAAAAAGTACATAAATTGAATTTTAGTGTGCATATTTTATCTTATCATTGCCTACTATTGTACAATATTATTGGTCTGTTAAAACTTACACGTATACATAGATAACATAAGATTAAAAAATGCTTAACATTTTATGTAACGTTCTTTTACCTTGAAGACAGTTTCTTCTACAGTTTTCGTATACTTTTTCATTTGCACTTTTTCACGCCACTCTATCTTCAAGAAATTATTTCGATTGCATATGAAAACCGAATTTAAAGTGGGCGATAAAGGCAATTATGAAAGACATCGCAAGCGTAATTACCTAAAATTACTGAACTGAAAATTGTTAAACCGATACTGTTTGTGATATGTAAGAATTTGGAACACCACATTATGTCTGAAGTCTATGCTCATTAACTTTTGTTGCACGAATTTTTTTACAGTTTAACTGTAAACGAATCATTTTTACAGTTTAACAGTGACCTAGGGAATTTACATATTAGTAATATCGTTATGGGGAGGCAAGTATAAATGCGTGCACGTGTAATGCATAATGCACCATATAATTAAGCGGGCCGGCGCGGTGGAACTAACA
The DNA here is from genome assembly GCF_050948215.1 of Halictus rubicundus. Classification (NCBI taxonomy): domain Eukaryota; kingdom Metazoa; phylum Arthropoda; class Insecta; order Hymenoptera; family Halictidae; genus Halictus; species Halictus rubicundus. Next base: position 5,272,610 of record NC_135166.1, read on the forward strand.
CGAAGGGTCTGGAGTATAGACACATAAGCGAGGCGACGCGACGTGACGTGCGACGGTTATGTTTAAAGGTCTTTCAGCTTACTTCTGGACGTTCAGTTCCGTCTCAGTGTGTCGCGGTATTGCAAGCCGTAAAATCTACATTATGCAAACACTTCTCATGTGTCGCTTTTATATAATGCATTTTATTTTCACTTTATAGATCCCTTGTACGCGACAGAATCTCCTCAACACCTCTTTGTTTGGTCAAAAAAGATATAATTTTTTTTTAAAGATTACCTGAATATTAATAGGACTCGTTGTATCGCTCAACAGTGAAAGTCTCACTGTCCTATACATTTAGTAAAATTGAAACTTCTCTATCCAGGAACAAAATTCTACTAGATAAAATTTAAAATCACTTTCGTCAAAAGTGCAGAACGTTTCGTTTATCTTGGAGACATCAATACTTTTATACTTTTGTAATGTAAATGCTGTAATGTAAAAAAAGCATGTTATTTGGTTCAGAACGATGTCGTGGCTTGTAATTTTTTTCTTGAGTTTATTTCCTTGAAATCCGAAGGCCATTGATAAACTTTTAATAGCTATCACGTATTTTTATTATCGTATCACTCAAGCTGCCATACAGTTCAAATGGCCTATAGTAAAAAAAGTCATAACAATTCGACAGTTACTGGCAAATTTAAACATTTCTTTATTCTCATTGAAAATGTTATTTTGTAATTGCTAGTGCAACAATGGAACTTTTTTTTATTTTTACTTATTCTTAATGAAATTTTACCAACTTGTGATATTTTTGTGATCGAAATGACTTATTGGTCAAGAGTGGTTAGTGAAACCCTGTTACAGGTGTAAATGAGAACATTAAAACGGGTGCGATACCTGTTGACATTATTTTTAGATCACACTGGAGGTAATACAAGGTAGATACGATAGGCTACCGACCGTAGTCACCGAGAGCTCGGCTCGTTTATCTGAAATAGAAAACGTCGGATCTTTAACGGCTCGTTATAACGTTAATTTTAATGACTCGATCCTAGGACTAGGATAATGTTGAAGATAGAACCTTATAGTATTCGGTCATATGTTTCTTGAATATTGTTCAATTCTCGACTTTGAAGGAGAAAATTTTTAATTTCAGAAAAAATTGTTACAATAATACAAACGTTTAGTTTTGTGAAACGAAGAAGTCACAAGTGCAGTGTTTTATAAACAATTTTGAAACCAGCGAAACGATGACTATGCTTTTCCTTTAGTGTCATGTGCTCTACATCGTATTTCATTTTAAACAAATTCCCCAACATTCACCATAAAAAGACAATCAAGAAATTGAGCTACATTTTTAATAAGGCACAAGCACGTACATGAACAGAATAATTATGTAAAGAATACATGCATAAATTTGAGTACACTTTTGATGAATATTAAATATTATCAGAAATACTGTTTTGGTAAAACTTAAAAATGCGCACGCGTGAATGGCAGTGTGCGCCTGCGGGGCACGAATGAATCTTACAACCTACTGACCTAATTTTGGTAAGGGGCAGAGTCGACCCTCAAATCCGCGAACGCGTTAAAGAGTAGTAGTATGTGGTCGGGACACAAAGGAGGATGAAAGGAATTCGCTAAACCGCAAATTTATCACATTTTTAATACAAATGCATACGTACGTGAATGTGTGGAATAAAATCAAATAAGAATTTCGATCGAGCTTAACGAGATTTTGATTTTAGTGCCAATTAAATTGCATCGTTTAGAGAGAAATAGATTTCTGATTGATTATTGCCTTCACCAATTAGCGACTAAGAATGCAAATTTACATAATGATGCACAGTTTTACAATCAAATGTAAACTATGTTTTTATTGAGATTTTTATTCCTTCATTTATCAAGGTAATAATTGCTCAATAATTAACTTGTTTCTTCCATTTGCATGCGATGATCCGATAACCGAAAAACATAGACATAGACATAGTATTCTGCTATGTAGTTAAATAATATTTATAGGCGTTTTAGGCACTGATTGATTGGACCTGGGTTGCCTGTTAAGCGAGAAAAAAATATTTATGACAAAAGAAAGACACAGGTCTTCAACTAATACGACCGCGAAGAGTTAACAGTTACTTCCATCGCGACGTCTATTCAAAGTGAAAGCAAGTATATCTCTTGCGGGATTTTTTGTGGGATTTTCGAGATCGCTGAAAGAAATGCACGAGATCGTGTATATAGATACGCGTGGCGCGGTTCTACATACATTGAGACGCGTATATGCAGATGCATGAGGACGATCGCGAGGAACGTTAGAATGCAGAAAATAGGTGTGTACCGGCGAGTTAACGTTTGGAGTTAAATTCTTGCCGAGTCAAAGGAACGCTGCAGGCATCAAGTCCATTATCTTCGTCTACGACAGGCCTGGGCAACTTGCGGCTCGCGAGCCGCGTACGACTCCTCTCCCTACTCCTGGTTCCTCCCAACTATACTTTTGTGGAGTATATATGTACACGCATATATTCGCCTTCACACGGTCACGTGAGGCAACGTATAAAATATTTGATATTGGAGGAACCGGTACAGTGATAAGAGCAGTCGTGAAACGACAGCGGGGAAGTTGCCCGGACCTGCTCTACGCTATATGTACAGTGTTTTCTCGATATATGTGCAAAACACAGATCTAGCCAGGGTGTTTGGTATCATTTTAATCAGAAAAATACCACAAAAATTTATCCCTTTCAAAATTTTTTTGATAATTGCAACAGAAAAGAAAGAAAGCAATTGGCCAGAAAATATTATTTCAGTATCAGTTTATTAATCTCACAATGGTGAGTATTTGTAGAAACTGATAGCACCTATATTTTTAACATATCAAAAAAGCAAAGAATAATCGTGGGATGCGCCCTGTATTAAAATTTGCATAGAATTCGGAATTTATATTCTGTCAAATTAGACATTATGCGAAATTCTGTTATTTTATGGCGGAGTCGGTCTACCGCAAGGGAAACTGGTATAAATGTTCAACGACCGATAGCATTTCGCAGCCATGACGCAAGTAATAAGTTCCTACTTTCGCAATCGTAAGCTGCTGTCCTGTTTTCTTCGCGCCTTCTCGATTGAGGCCATCGAAGGAAAAAGGACACACAAAGCAGACTTATGTGCCCTTCTTCCCGAAATCGTAAACTCAATTCGAGAATACGTCTTATACGAGAAAATCACGTTTGTATGGGGAGAAGGTAAAGGTAAGATTTGCATGTTTCAATGCAAACTATTTATTTCGGGTGTTCAAAATGTGCACCATTAACCTCAATACACTTGAGAATACGAAAGCTGTTTGCAAGCATCAGTGTGTCGATCACACATGACACACTGTTCCAATGAAATTGAGATTCCTCAAATTACCGTCCCCAAACGAGTATTGAAATTAATAGCAAACATTTCATGCTATCTCGTTGAAGGTCACGTGACGGTAAACGTATCGTTGAATTTGTTTTTTTTTTTATGAGCTATAAGACTGTTCTAATAAAACTATGCAGTCTCGTTAAAAAGAAACTTCGATGACCTTGATAATGGAGGCTTTCCGAACAAATGGAGACTTATTTTTTACATTAAAAAATTCGTCTAAACAAATAGGTAACTATGTATTTGTGGGTCACAAGTAGTTATGGACCTGCAATTACTATAATATCAGCGGACTTGTCGCCGTTCGCCGTAGCCGCGCTCTGATTGGTAGATGTTTTTCGTTGATCACTCTTTAACAAAGCCACGGAGAACATTTTCGCAGTGGGAAAAGTTACATCAAACGAGTTCAGGAATCACCCATTTCAAGGAAGCACAACATTTTTGGGACACCCTGTATAGATGCGTACCACGTGGGTTCTTTTTTGTAAATTTTCGTGGTATACTTAGCCGCTTGCTGTGCGGTTAGGGAGAAATCATTTCAGACACGTCACGGTGCACAAAGAAACTTTCAACATCGCTATTCGTCCGAGATCATTACAGGTGCAGTCGGAACTTGACGTTCTGATGCAATAGCCGTATTGTTTCCTCCGCAACGAAATGCATCTGCATTGCTTTTCGCATGATCTATGTCATCTTGTCTTGTCATCTTTTCTCTAAAGTATAATATACTCAAATATTATAAAGTATGCGCGCACCCATGGAACCCTCCGACTTTTCCTAATCTCCATACGCACTTGGTCTTTGGGTGGTCCCGATCCCACATCTATAAAATAAAAATTTACAAATTGCCAGTTCGCTGATACTACACCGCGAGTTTGTAGAAATTTATGGTGCAGGTTCCATTCCCTTCTACAGCCAGCAAGACCGTTGCAATGTCAATTACAATGCTCGCGACGCGAATACCGTATCGGTACAATTACGCCATAACAAACGATCAACGGGCACCGTAACGTCCAAAGAGTCCGGTTGCTTATGCTATTAAACATTCAATTATTTTTTCGGTTGGTTCGCATTGCTCGTGTTTCTCTGACGGCCCCTTTCACCCCCTAAAGTCCACACCCTAGATCAGATTGTGCAGATTGCTATCGCTGTGCCAGTGATACTTGTAAACCCGTAGATCACCGGGAGTGCAGTAGCATTGACAGTCAACTGCGCCCACTAGGTCGACCTCCTACACGGTTACTTTTCTGGATACCATTGACCGATTACGTGGCAGAATAGGCTTGACATTCCGAGGAACTCGAGTTTATTACACTTACACTTCTCGTTGACTTATTTGTCATGATTTACAGTTCCAATTTTATGAGAGACGGAGAGGGAGAGGATGGAAGAGATTATAAGTAAGCGGTCGAGATTATTATTTCATTCGTAGAAATTTTACGCGAGGGGTTTTCGGTTTTAATTATGTTATTAAAAATCAACAAATAGATATTACACGCTCGAGTGTGGTGGTCGATTCTACGTTACAAAATATGCAGGATTTAAAAAAAAACTATTCAGTATTTACAGTGTATGTATGTCCGAATACACGGGTCTAGTCAGGGACATATATCGTCCAGCAGATACTATTCTTTGATTCACGCTGAACGTGGAAAAGAACAGCGAAGGTCGATCGCCCAGGAGTGTAAACAAACACGTCTCGCACAACGCATGTCCACAACAGAGATTATTATATAGAAATATGGAATCTAAACAAATGTTACAGCAAAATCAAAACGGAAATCCAAAAGAAATTTACTTACAAATAATTTGATCCGTACAGAATAGCACGATGAACAAAAATCAAAGTTGCATTTCGTTTGAGGCGAGCAAAATTAATTGGTAAGTAGTTGCTTCGTAAGTAACACGAGAGTTCAACAAATTCCAGTCAAATGCAGCGAATATACATTTCCATATGTTTGACCCTGCTTTCAACCGTTAATCACATAACCGCTGAAAAAATGTAGATATGACAAGATCGACAAGATCTCAGTTAACTGGCGTTGGACAGTGCATAATTAATGTACATAAATAACGGAAGGTGAAGGAGGCCAGCCGTGGAGGTAGAACGAGAATGAGGAGAGCGAAAGCATGATGGAGAAAAAGGGGAAGGAAGGGCCTTGACCGAACCGATGCGTGACCATCGGCTACGGACAACAATCGGACAAGGGGACTGATTCATTCAGCCAGGAATGTCTATCCGTACCGTTATATCGAGATCTTGCTGTTACGATGATAAAACGTACGATTCAGTGTGAAGGACGATCAATAAAAAGACAAATAGATCCGCAGCTGTCTCGATTTTCACTCAAACCACTCAAAATTTTCGCCAAATTATTATTACTGTCAAGCAATGTTTTTCTTGTACAGTGGCGGATATAAGAAAGCTTAAAAGTTGGAAGTTCTATACACGAGTATCAATAACTTCAGTTAACACTAGGTTTACGCAGCACTAAAAATGACTATTTTACATTACTTTATAAAAACAACATGAATGTATCGATCAAAGTTTGTAGCCATATTTTCAATAATATATACCCGAAGAAATCAATTTGTTAAATAATTGCTCGTGGATGCGTTTTTACAATCTCAATATTCGCAACTTAAAAATATTAGAATCCGTCATTTTGACGGGTCCCGTAAATCTAGTGTTAACAACGTCCAAAATGAAAAGTTTCTACGCGAATTAGATGTCCGCGATTCATCAGTCTGATAGTAAATGCAAAATTATCCGGAAAATAAAGGATACGGATCAGATAATTGTTTAAATAGACACGCATCAGTCTTCTAGTTTACGACACACGTATGTACATATGTACATGTATCGACAGATAATTCCGTAGGAATAAAAATAGACTGTCAGTTTCTTAACCGTGTTATTCGCGGATTGCAGTACAGGAGAAAGTGGTTTTAATCGTGACGAAGTTCCGCTGTAATTTCGACGGATTCGTTTTTCTCACACCGCTTCTATGAGACCGTGCAAGCGAACAAAAGAGAACAAGCGTCGAAGAGCCAGACACGAATGCCAGAATTATCCTCTGTTCTCCTCCGCGGCTTCAGAACAATACATGTGCATGCTCAATAATTTGTTTGTAATAACGATAACCGCAGTCTCTACTACGATCTCACCGTCTCGACCGTTTCGTCATTTCACGGAAGCTATTAAATTACGCAACGAAGCGTCACTTCCTGGTTCTTGGTTAACGTGAAAAACGAGATCCGAATGTCGTGCCCCACGGGATTAGGGACTTGGCATGATTTTCGCATCAAGAACTTACGGAATGTCGAAGAACTTTGAGAAGGGTGGTTGTGCGGTCTGTGTTTACACGGGCTGTCCTCTTCTACGAGCCACCTGAGGCCAGTGTCGCCGGATCAAGACTTGTTCCCCCACTCTAACTTCCCCCTCCACCGCGCTAGTCCCCACGCTCCGCCCCGGCCCGGTCACGTGACGCGTCCCGTCTCTGCGCATACTCCGGTACTGCCATACTCACGTCATCTGGCAACTGAGCCTCTGGACCCGTACCATAGCAGCTATTTGTGGCGCATTAGGGTCGATTCATACTTCCCGGAGACGGTCCGGACAGTAAATAGGGCTCGTTTGCTGCATTTATAAGAGCCTGAGCCCTTCGGAAGGCCACTCGAGAGGCGCTCGAGATGCTCGCAACAAAGTCCAAATGCCCCGCACCGTGGGGGTTTGCTACCTGATACCCAGAGCAGTTTACTCCCCTCTACACCCCGGAGATGCCATAAGCTCGGCTCCCGGAGCTCGGCCAGGATTGTAGGCAAAGACAATCCCGGATCCCGGGATTTTCTCTCTGGATCCCGGACGCCTCCGGACGCCACAACAATGTGCAAGAACGCCCGCAAGCTGGCGGAATTTTTGGAAGTAAAGAATATTGTGTTCGTCTGAGTTGCAATGGTATTTAGTAATAAGACTATACGGAACAATAAAAACCAGCTCGAAAAATTAATTTTAACGTTCTTAAATTGTATCTTTAGTTCTGTTTTCCTTCACTCAAATTCTGTGAATTGTAATGCTTATTTCTTCAAATTGCGTTAACCCTTAGCACTCGAATGGTGACTCTGAAGCACCACCAAAAATTGTTGTGGCATTATTTCAAAGAAATTACAAAAAATATTACAAAATATTTGTTACATTACAATATTTGTATTTAATAGATTACTAAACATTCAAATACTATATGTAGAAATCGGATCAGTTTCGTTTGAATAAATTGAAAATATTGTAAGACGGAAGAAAAATATAATTTTACATTGAAAACAGCGCCGAGTGCAAAGGGTTAAATCTCTTTGTAGTATAATAATTTTGTTATTTAAAATTGTACCTTGATGACTAATATGAAATTTTAATGTTAGGATTACATTCGTGATCATGGATGAGCATGTATGGACGAGCAGTTGAAAAGTATACGGTTTCATAAAGAAAAATTATATCGTCCCACTTTCATCTGAAATAACTGTGGTGTCGTGTCCCGATATTGGGTACTCGGATCACGACTAGGTTTGCGAAGAATGATTGTAAGTCAAAACTCCGGGGAACAAGTTCTCTTTATTGGTAAAGGCGAGACTCGCCTTGCCGTCTCCAAATCAGACTCGGCTGAGTTTGGAGTTGTTCGTGAATCGGTGGTGAAAACAGTTCTGGTCGTTGTAGTTGCATAGTTGTAATTGTGTACGAATGATTTAGGTGATTCGAATTCATCGGTTGGAAGATGTGTCCGAAAGGTGGTGGAAACGGTGGGAAATTAGAAAAACTGAGAGTAGACATACAATTGGTTTGCAGGCGGTTATAAATTTTTATCGAAAATTTTTTTAAAATAAATCGAAGAATCTCTATCGAAACATTTATCATACGCTTTGCAAAGTACAAATGGAGCTACAATATGTGAGAATTTTATTGTTGAAAAATTGTATTTATAGTCGCATGTAGTGAAACGTTTAAAAAGTACCATTATTCGTTTAATTATCTTTAAATTAATATGAACACGTAACGTTAACTTTGAAACCCGTAGAGAATAAGGTTTAAGCTATTAATAGTGTGATAGACCCGCAATAGACGTTTTAATCATGTTAAGGCGATTATATTTCCTTCGAACCGTAAGACACGAAGGGAACGAGATAAATGATCAAGTTCCTCGTAAGGTGAGCACTATAATCCGAATAATTACCGTATATCGAGGATTGTAGGATTGTACGATCCGAGCTTCGAGAATCGCTCTTAATGTACCGGTCGAAAAACAAACGGTGAAAGGAGAAACTGGTTGAAGAGAAATTGAGCCGTGATCGGTATCTCTAGGAATAAAAAGGTTGATCGGCGAATCGATCATGATGAAAGAAACGGTACAAACTTTTCTAAGCAGCTGATACTACATATGTAAACGGTGAGACATCCAAAACTTAAAACTCCAATCATCTCGTTCTTTAAAGAGCAACGGGATGAGAGATCCAATTACTGTGCCTACATTAATTATACTTATTTTTAAAGCATAATGAATATTGAAAAAGAGATATCATATTTTTCTCATTAAAATCAGTTAATATATATATCTCTTTGAAAACCATATTTTTATATATTATATATACGAACAACACTTACAATAATAAAGTTATGCTCTGGGAGTCTCACACGTGGCCGGCGTGCGCCGCGTCAACTATCGCATCATAACCATAACCTCACACCGGTCTCTCTCTATGTATCTATCTTCCTCCCTCCACACTCACACATTACAGTCCAGAAGGTTTGCGGCGAGTAACGGCCACCAATAGTATCCAATGCATTTATGGTTGTTCCTTTTTATCAAGCCTAGAAGCGAAAGCGTAAATCATATCGTTCGCGGATTATGGTGAAACGAAGGATGCAAGATTTGATTAGCCGTACTCGGTTATCGTATATCACCAGTACTGGGTCTCTGAATGTATAAACCAGCACACGTATGACACGCAAATTGTAATTTAATCGTTCGGTTCTGACTTGTGGCTTTCTGCAAAGATAAGATCGTGTTCGTCGAAGTTCTGTTACAATGCTATCAAACGCTTCCCATAAAGAAAGAACATGTATCGTAAACCATCTGGAGTTGCGTTCAACAAATTATATTCATATTGAAGAATTGTAAATTGCGATTTTAATTATTGGCTAAAATATTCTATTACATTTAGATCTAATTAATTGTTTCGAACTTTTGGTAGTTAGAGAAATAATTGCCAGCATTCACTTCAACCGGACATACTACACACATGCGCGTCTTATATATATGCACTTATTCCTGATAGCAAGCGTAATTCACATCGCGTGGGACACGATTAGAAAGTCTGTGATAATATAGTTTTTTTTTCGTTTATCCGTACCGTAAAAATATATTCACGCTTGAGACCACGGTTCGGTGCTACCAACGTTACGTGAAACATTTGCATATAATTATCATATTTTAATGAACCTGGTTCAACGATTGCCATGAAAGTCACATTCCCTTGCGTCTGGTCAAATTAAAAGAGGCGTGGTTACCGGCCGTGTTCACTAATACATGACATTATTCGATTAATTTCTTTCGATTCTTCTAACAACAAAAATGTTTCATCCAACCTAGTGAAACTGAGTTCCCTTATGTTCTATTAGTAATCAAATCCTTAATGATACCGATGATAATGATAATGTCCATTCACTTCTTCGAAAAGTAGAAATGATGGAGAAAGTAACTCTCCGTTTGTTGAAACTTTGGAATGGATCGTATGAATGCAACTATATATGTATATGTTACGGATGATGCAAATTGTAGGCGAGCCTCTGCCTTTCTCCTCTCCGTGATAGCACTTTGCTAGAATGCATTTCCAAATGATATTTGCTTTGACGGGTGCTCAAAATATTTCCCTGTAAATTAATGTTACGAGTCGGCAAAGACTGTAACAAAATTACCACAAATTTGAAAAATTAACTTTTTCTTATTCAATTACCTGTGCAGGCCGCCATTGACAGTTTCGCGTCAGAAAGTATGTATACATATACATTCATTAGTTAGGTCGGAAGTGGGAGAGCTACTCTCTCCCATAGTGGGAGGACCGTCGCATTGGTAGTGGGGGTTCTCTGGCTTAGGGTCGTCAGATCAAGACTTGTGTCCCCACTCTAACTTCCCCTACCACCATGCCTCCCCTACTCCGGGCCTGGCAGAGAGGGGGTAACTATTTCCCCTTGATTCGTGCCTCAACCAATCTCTTTTACACAATTTTGTACATTAATTCTTTCGTCTTGCTTTAATAGTCTTCAGGGTATTCTATGAAGTCAGGTTTTCACACAGTAGGCAATTGCCAGCATAAGAAAGTGATTTCATTAAAATTCACAGTATTCTGTTTTTCGATTCAGTTTTCTTCGTATTTAAATCAAAAACTATTTGGCGTAGGTATTCTTATTTGGGTAGGTAGTTATAATAAATATTTATCTTTGGATCTCCTGTCTTTTCCGTCGCGTAGTGAAAGTTAAGAAAAAGAAGGGAGACTTTCATGAAACGTATTTTGAAAAATATTTGTTTCATTCGTAGATCCAACATTTATGAAAGCCGATTCTTTCATTTAAGGAAATGCTCTGCTAATTTAATTCGCCTTCAAATGTCTTCTCTTTTCGTTACTCAACTGCTGCTCCTGTGTTCGTTTACAGGTATACGAACTTTTTATTCGTTTGTCCTTTTCTGCACTGTAGTCTACGACGTATCATAAACTTTTTATCTAAAGTAATTAGTGCGTGAACGCAACTGCATTCCAGTAGTAGCTCGTGGCCGAAGAAAGTTGCTCGTCAGGTTGCTATGGAAGAGGCTATTATGCGAGACCGATTAAAAAATCGAAATAAAAATACTATATTCGAAATCCATTTAACATTACTTAAAACGAAAGCTAAATACCTTAGGTTTGGAGACAGCAGTTTTATGAAAATTCGGTAATGAGATATTCGCGTGAAACTATTAGGGTGACTATAGCGAACTCCGCGCTCTCCTAATGACTAAGTTTGTCCTTTAGGGTAGGCGAGGGGCTTCGCTCCCTGCGCAGACACCGAACTCAGAGCTAACCAAAATTCGTTTAAAAAGGATATGCAAAGCTTACTGAATTATGAATTATTAAATTTTTAGATGAGGCTGATAATATTTCCCATTTATATTTTTCTGAAACTGGTAGCGGCTCTGTCGTAAATATCGTTGCACCATCGATATGCTGTTTTTTGGCTGGCCCATTAAAACTTTCCTCGAAATGAATTCCGAGTGAACGATATTCACGTAACGACCAAAAAACGGCTGTAGCCTTGTTTTCTGACTTCTTTTAATGCATCATTCTTTTCTTCTGTGTCGCTCAACGATTTCTGTGGTCTTTAAACCTTTAACTTTCACTTTTCCTTCTTTATATTTCCTTTGTATAATTTAATATAAAATCTTTGTCAGTAGCGGTCAAACTAAAAATTTGATACAGAGGAATTCATAATGCTTCATAATAGCATCAACAAAGAGAATTACCTGAAACTGTTACAGAGGTTCCCTACGAACCTTCAAAATTTAAGAACAAAAACAAATTTAATCTCTTCGTGTTTTGTCGAGATTAGTTTTTCGACATTCAAATAAAATTTCGAAGTGTTGAAGCATTAGCAGTTAATACTGTGTTTATATTATATGGTTACTGACTACATTTTTCACTTGGTTTCATAACAAAAGCGGTCGTCCAAATCGCTGACTTTCCCGTTAGTATTCACCTTAACAGGTGCGAATGTTCTTTTTTCAACCAAACGCATTTCGAAATTTGCTTTCACATTTGAAATAAGCTTTCTAACAAACGAATTGTACCGTCAATTGTTTGATTAATTTCACTTAGTATTTCTTCTACCACCCAATTTGACGGTACAAATTTCTACTGATACCAAAATGATAACAAAGAATACATAGTTAGAAGAAATGTAGCCGGCACACAATATCATATAATAACACCTTAGCTCCCCGTTTCGCCCCACTTCATAGATATTGTGCTCAGGTAATTATTCAAACACCCTCACTGAGAATAACTGTTTCAAAAGCGGGCCGAACGACCTCAGCTTATCAATTTTTCTGCGAAACCAGAAGGATTAGTTTCGCAGATAACGTGTAATAAAAATTTAGAAAAAAATCGCATTTGCTCAGAATCGCGAAGAAACTGAATAAAAGTAAGAATCTTCTTGTATCGAAATGCTCTGAACGTGAGAATACAACAAGTCAGAAGTTTGCTGTTAAAATGAAATTACATTCTCGTGTTTGTAACTGAACTACATTATAATAGATATCATCCAGGAATGTTTAGCGTGAATCGAGGCGTGCAGAATATTCCCAGACCGAATCCGGTCAGTCACTTTTCTCAGAGAGAGGCATTTCCTCGTTGAGCGGCGTCGTTACATTGTCAAGAGGAACATTTGCATTGACATAGCAAAGAGCCGCAATTGGACAGACAGCAGAAAGTCGAGGCGTTGGCCGGCATTTAAAAGTAACTTTACGGTGCGCTGTTACAAAAAGATCTGGTTCACGTCGTTCGGTAAAAAGCATTGAATGCCGATACCGGCCGAGGTTGGCCGAGTGAAATGTGACATAGCGGAGTCGATAACAACGACATAGACCGGGATCAACGGGGCAGGACTTTCACGCGTCCTTCGGCGGACTTTATTCCTTCGAGGCGGACCGCGCGACCGCACCGCCGCAAAAGGCTTCTTATCGTTCCCATACTCCGCACCGCACGCTTTTGTCCGATACAATGAAACGAAAACTCATTATTTATCGTGCTGTATCGTTCGATCCGAGCGTCGCTATCGTTTCTGCGGATGAATAATTGTTGTTCAGCCAATCGAAGCCAGGGTTGGGCAGTAATCGATTATCTAGTGACTGTTTCTGTTATTGATTACGAAAAGTAATCACGGTAATCATAATCATTAAATAATTAACTGTCGCTAGAATTAATCACTAATCGCGTGACTAGATTTGGTAATTTGTAATCATTAATCAATGACCTGTAGTCACAAAAATGAATGAGTGATTAATTTCTTTTACTAAAATTAACGTGACATTTAATTGTATATACAATACTGATTGATCACCCCTTAGAATCCTGTTGCTGAGCATGCAAGCGAAAGCGAACGTTGTTGTCAGTCTAGCGGTCGTGAAAAACTCATTTACCGTCACCTAACCAATTAATGTCATCCTAAACTGTTTTACTTCAAATAACGTTACTTGTATAAACGTATTTAATGAAAAGAACCGAACTATATCTATTAATGTATAAACGTTATATTAACAGCAACATTATCTATACCTGGTGCCACGTAAGAAAGAACCTGTGGAAGGACTTTGCTGCGCATATGACACCAACGGGACTCGTTCATTGGCTAATCCCCTACTGACGCTTCTACGACCCCGCATCTCTTCAGCGTCGAAACGCTACATGTTGATAACATCGTGTGTTCGTAGCGTTCAGAGAGATATGGTTTTAAGACGAGATAAATTACAAATTACTTACCGGTATATCAATATTCATGACGTAGCGGGTGATCGAGTGGAGGAGCTGATACTTTACAACAAACCTAACCTACAACGAAGTGCGCGAAATAGGTTCCTTCTTACGTGGCACTAAGTATGTAACGTACATCTATACGCGGCGGAGGCAACACAGAATGCGCGGGAACGCGCAAAGGGAACATAGAAACGACGCAACACTTATGCCTGGTTTCCATGTGCTTAGCGTCTATTGACGCTGTTGTGCATGGGCTGAACAATTCTTCACTATTACGTAAGCAAAATGTGTCATAAACTAATTTATGATACTCAATGCACAAACTCAACGTACGGTCTGTTTTTGGAACGAACAACTATGACGGGGGAGGTACTATGGAGTAGGTACAAGCGATGCGATTTCGTAGACGAAGCTTCAATGAACACAATACTTTTTCTTACATGTTTAAATTTCATGTTTTTAAAAATGGCATAATAAGAATTTATCACTTTTAACATCATCAAATTATTTTTCAAATTGAAACAGAATCGCTACAATAAGCTAAATCGTTTGTATAACAATAAAAAATATTTAATACGAACACAGGCAAATAGTTTTCGAAATAAAAATTCGTAAGTCGAGCATAATTTTGCGGAATTGAACAAACATTTCTAAATTGAATACTATCTGCCAATTGATCGTAACAGAGGTAAGTGGAACTTTTTTCATGAAATTGTCATATCATGTAAAGAGACATGTTTAGTGGAAAGTATCAGTGGGAGTATACTACTCCAAAATGACCTGATGCAGAGAGATATGCCGTGGGATCTGAAATATTAGAAATTTTGTCCGTTACTGCTATTATTAAATCCTGAATCATTTGGTGGTATGACAAGAATAACTACAATGATTCAAGTCTTGTTTGGACGGACATGAAAGCATTCGTATCTATTATAATCAACTGGATCATGTGAAGTTCGACCATGTAAAAAATCGTGTACAACCACAAAATTTGTTGAACAATTTTCTAGCGGTAGTTGCAGTTAAACACCTCAAAAATAATTTAGAGCTATTTAACACGAATAATTAATCACGCTTTTGAACACTTCATTAATTATAACATGTTACCGAGGATGTATGCATTTTTCATTAGGCGGACACAAGACAAAATTGTGTTCATTAAAAAATTTCTTTGTGCTTTTCCTTAAACTCGATAGCGTTCAAATGCGGTATAAATATTATTTACTAACGCGAAACGTACTACAGTGTTTATTCTATATATGTCCCAAATTCCTACCCGATAAAAGTTCCAGAACTATCCCTACTCCCGCGGGGTATATCCCGTGAGGGAGTGTAACGTAATATGGGTCGGGTATGTCGGTGTGTGACCAGAAGACCACTACTAATCCAGTAACAAAACTTTTTTATTTGTCATTATTTTATTATGGGACTTTCTCCAACATATTCGTGGCATTTTTCTAATGAAAATGATACCAAATATGATACAATTCCGACGATATTTACTTGTATAATGAACGATGAAAGTTTCGGACGCAAAGAAGAACAACGTATGGGAAAAAAAGACGCGGAGAGTCACGGCCGCCGGCACAGTTCAAAGGCCCGCATAAGTTCAGCCCTTTAAATAAAAAATTTAACTATTTTATTATTATTTATTGTTCTATGAGATTTTCACCAATGTATTTGTGGAAGGTTTAGATGAAAAGTAAGGTTTGTATGAAAAAGATTTGATTATATATCTTTTTCTTCTTTTTTATTCAGTCGCCTTATTCGGTCGCCAATTGCATATATAATTGTATGATATCAATTAATTATTATTGTGTCGATGTTATATAATTCGAGGTAAAAATTTTGTACAATAACTCTAGAGCAACACTTAGCTACCACGATGTCTATCAAACCTTTGTTCTGTGTGTTTCATGCTATTGTATTTAACTCAGCCTTCAGTGGAAATGGTTACATAAACTACAAAAAACGAAACGTACGAAATCAATCACGAATAAAACTTTATATCAAAACATGAGATTCAACATGAGATATTCATTTTTATGTTTTCAGTGCAGCATTCATCATTCTACTTATGAATCACTCTTCTATTTGTTGTAAAATGTCTGAATGTTTATCCACGAATCACATAAATACTAGTTAATGTTCGAAATTTTGCACAGGGTATATAAAAAGGTCATCCGTCGTAGGGGTGAATCTACAGCTCTGGATCGGTGGACATTTGTCAAAGAAACTTGCCGCGAAATTCTTTACAACAAAGAGAAATTGTTGTTAAAGTTTCTTTTTACGTCAACACGTTCTGCTCGTCGAGAAGAGAAAATGTTTGAAAGAAACCATATGTCGCAAACAAATATTTATTGAGATACAAGCTGTTAAAGTTTTTGCAAAATTTGATTGTGTGGGAGTTAGAAGTATAGGCAAAAGCCTACTACTACAGTCTACCTGGCCGTGACCGTGATTTTACTATGACTGATTAGCGTCTCTATTTCTCGACACACACACACTCTCTCTCTCTCTCTCTCTCTCTCTCTCTCTCGGGATCTCGACACGTTCGTTTGAAGTCGGATAGCTTCGGGATCCCGAAGAGACATAGGTAGCCGGATACTTTCGGGAACCCGGTAGTTCCCGCCCGAGAATTCCCGGCCCGTCTAAAACCCGAGATTTCATTTCATACTCCAGAAAATATGAAAGAAAACCTTGTAAAAAATTGTTACTAAATATTTCTTATACTTATTATAAATATTTTTACATATTTTTTTTTATAATATTGCACGGAAATTATGTACACTTGAAATTTTTGTAGAAAAATCATTTAATATCAATGATATTTCTATTTTTAAAAAGTCATATATGTAAATGGAGACTATGAATCCGTAAAACCAAGCTTCCTTGAATCTACCGCTAGGTGGCTAACGGAACGTATACTTTCTCGTTAGTGCTTACTTTGTCTTCTCTAAGTATATATAGACGTCGTGAAACTTGCCAGGTGTACTTGCTTCGGCAGTACATATACTAAAATTGGAACGATACAGAGAAGATTAGCATGGCCCCTGCGCAAGGATGACACGCAAAATCGTGAAGCGTTCCACATTTTTTGCCACTTAAAACAGTTAACGAAAAAAAAAAAAATCGCGTGTACCACCGATGGTCCACGTTAAACATTCCATTCAGGCAGCGAGATATTAATATATTATTTAAATAAACGGATTTCTTGCAAATCTGTTTATACTTTAATGATTCTCTATGTAATAAACAAATAGGTTTTGTGTCCTAAACTAGTAGAGAGCTAAAAATGTACATGTGAAAAAATTTTAATGAAAATTACATTTTAGTAAAGATTAATTAAATTGATTTTTTTAAATTAAGAATGATTTATTGTATTTACAAGTTCGTAAATAATTCAATAAAAATATATTCACAGTTTAACGAAGCTCCTCTTAAAATTGGAGACACTTGAATCACTTGGTTTGGTTTTATAGAATTTTTCATATTATACCTTGATTTAAAATGGCTGGCAGTCATTAATGTTTTCTAACGATGGTGATAAATGTTATAACAATCACAGGCATCTATTTTTCTTGTCGAGGCAATTGCAAAAGCAATACGTCGTACGAGGTTTGCATTTTGTTTTCTTTGATTGCTTTTTTGTAATTTTATGATAACTTTAAATTGCTTCATGGGCAAAACTGAGTGTTAAACGTTTTTTGAGTGTGATTGTTTTTATTGTATTGAGACTTGAGAATGAATAGTGTAGAAGGGAAAGTGGGAGGGAGAGAAAGGCCGGAATAAGAGAGAGAGAGAGAGAGAGAGAGAGAGAGAGAGAGAGAGATGCCGACACCCTGCATAGAACGTACAAAAACACAAAAGGAAAAAGAAATTTTTCAACCATCGAGGATGCCCCTTTTAGTACGCGCACGTATCCGTTCGAAATAAGGGTGAAACGCGAGACCCAATTAGGGTAAGGGACCCAATTACTGCGTGGGTACCAATACAGGTATTATGACAGGTTTTTGAAATTTTATAAGAGCGCAATTTTGAACACAAACGTGAATTGCAATAGGCCACTCTTCCATTGGAAAAAGACTGAAAACTGAAAGACTTTTTTTACGCTTTTCGTCGTACTTGACTTTAAGAAAGTCTAGCCAAATATTTCACATTATATAAAATATCATGTGGTATCTTTTGAATTCGTCGCAATGTCATTTCGCCATGAAAGCAAACTGCTTTCGAAATTTTATGACTGGTATGTATTGTACACTCCATACCCTTGTTCCAAACCTTTTTTTTTCATCAGATGACTGCAAATGAGTGATACCCTCTCTATTAACTGATTTCAATGAAAAATTTAATACAGTCAAACCTGTTTTTGTGCGGTTCTCTTCTATGCGATTTTTATTTTGTGCGATTTGTTTTGTGCGATTTTCTTTTATGCGGTATATGAATGCCAACGGTGTTGGCATTATAACACCCTTGTAATGTTTTCATCACAAGAAAATGCACGTTTTGGAGTACGACGAGTAGTATTGAACTATGTGCATTTTGAAAATTTCTCCATGTTTAAAATGAGAAATTGAATTTTTAAAAAATGTTTATTTCGTAAATCTTTGACATATTTTTTGAGACTTTTTTTTATGCGGTCCCTCTTCACCGCATAAAAAAACTTTCTTTAATACGTTGTAAAACTTTATTTGTTACAGCCATTTATGAAGTTTCTGAATATTTTGTTTTTCGTGCGATTTCTTTTATGCGGTCCCCATCTACCGCACGAAAACAGGTTTGACTGTATCTCTTTTAAAATATTCGTTATACTGTAAAAGTAAGTGTAATTAATACAGGCACAGTAATTGGCACACCCACACTACTGAATCGGGTCTCTTACCCTATCTGGCGGTTTCGTCGAATGTTTCGACTACGTGGCAGACCGTGTGACCGTATCCGTAAACCTCCGAATGCATCCCACCCGCGTTCAATTTCGAAGCACAGGCGGTTCAAGGTGGAAATACTTCTTCTCTTTGGATTCGGTCGATCGGAGTGCGGTGTGGCAGCAGGTGGAGCACACGTTTCTGAATCGGAGCCGGCGAAGGTGGAAGTGACGGAGCGCATCGGGAGGAACTGGTTTGGAAGAGCAGAAGCACGCCGGTTTCGACGACGCGTCGCGTCGCGTCGTATCGTCGTATCGTTGTATCGTGGAGCGGCGTGGAGCAGCGTGGAACAGCACGCCACATAGCGCTGCGCCGCCGCTCGACTCGGCCTGGCTCGCTGCGATCTGACACACAGGCACCGACACCGGTACAAACCCGGACGCAGAGACACACACAGAACACCCACACACACACACACACACACACACGCGCGCGCGCGCGCGCACAGAATTTTCTGGTGGGGAGCGATCCGTTTCGCGACACGCGGTGGGGGTAAGCTTGGCACCGACAAGTGATCGTTTACAGTTATAGTCAGTCCGGATCGGGCGCTCGGTCAGCCGAGACTACCTGGCGTCAAGTGTATCCGCAACCGATCCCGATTCGTTGTGCCGGTGTTAACGCGACGTCGTTACTTCCACGCGGCCGTTCTCGAACCAGGAATTTCAGTGAAGTGTCTCCTTATTCTTTCCCCGACGTTCTCTCTCTTCCCCTTCTCCCCTCCGCCGTTCGTTATACCCCATGGTACCCCGTGAGTTTCTTCCTTCCATGTACGCGATCACGTCTCTACAGCTGTACCGCCGGCAGTTCAAAAAGTGTCGGAGAGCAGCGAAATCTTGGGGGGCTCGATCGAATCGAATCGGGCACAATTAACGGTATGCTCTGGTGAAAAGCAGACGCGAGATCGCCTGGATGGAACGACAGTGGCCCGGTGTACGGACGGCGCGAATCGGCGTTCGCGAATTCATTCCACGGCCGATTGATCGAACGTGTTCGTGCGTGCGTGCGTGTCCGACGTGGCTTCTTCGTTTATCGAATCGAGATTTCTCGTTGACCGGTTCTTGTCGTATTGTTCTCGTTCTTTTTTTTTTTTTCGTCTTCTTCTTTCGAGCCGCATAGAAATCTAATCGATAATGGAGCTTCGCTATCTTCGCTCACCGGGAAGATGATTAAATGACACTCGCGCCGCGTGGAATAACAACGCTGTCGTCGCCCCCCCCCCCTCCTCTCCCCCCACGGAAATATTCAATGGAACGTCGATGTCCGTTCAGCCGCAAAATTCGCTTCGACTTCCGAGTCGGAAGACACGAGGATAGCAAACACACGCTGTAGGCGAACACGGCATACCGGGTCCAGCCGGTTGTACGCGGATGTGACCTCGTAACACACGACGAGAACGATCTTCGAGACGATCGCCGGTGGAAATGGGAAATGGACACGCGTTTCCGTCGCGTGCTGAATTCCCCTTTTTCTCCTCGGACGGCTATCGTTCGCGCGAGAGTCGCCGCCGCCTGCTCGAACGGACTGCTTGCTGAGTCAACTTGTTGCGTTCCAACAGAGCCGACCGGAATTCCCCGATGCATAGTGTCTTCTATCCGCGAGATTGATTCTCGAAAAAAAATCGATGCCACTTCCGACGACGACGACAACAACAACCCGCTGATACGATCGTTCCCGACTATTTCGTCTGGTTTTCTCGTGCAGTCGTGAGACTAATCTCGCGTTTTAAGAAATTCAGGATTAACGTAACACCGTTCCGCTGTGTCTCAGTGGGAACGTGTACGATATTCTCCAACTTCGAAGAGGAAGTGAACGGTGAGAAGAGAAAATTTCTCTTCGTGGTTGTTCTTTTTCTGCTCCGTTTCTGAAGCTTCTTTCTCTTTCTCTTTCTCTTTCTCTTTCTCTCTCGCACCTCTACAGCTGAATCCACGTGTCAGTTTATACGCGGCGGTCGTACTCCGAAATTATTGTCGTCTCAAGAATTATATGAACGGTATGCGACTGCGTTTTGGCTAATGCGAATTAGAATCGATGAGAATTCTCAGACAATTATAATAGGATGTACCGTTCTCTTGCAAGGTTAAGCGTCTTCAGTTTATCTCAACGATAAATAAAAGAACGCGGTTTCCTGTCGGACCATTTCGATCACATTTTCGCAGACAAATCGACTTCTAAATATAAAGAACGGTATGAATATGCATTAGGGCAGATTAGGGAGTGGGATGCGAGGACCTTTCGCACACATTATAGGCCGAGTTTGAAACGTGTTAAACCACATTTCGCGAGGTTGCCCAACATTCGACGTGCTCGCACAACAACAATCCCAAAAATATCGGAGCTATCTCCAGATTCGAGCTACGATCTCTAGTGGACAGTAACGGATAACGGAGAAGCCAGCGGATAATTGTTCTTCTGTATTATGACACGATAATACGTTCCCTTCGCAGTCACTACGAAATTTGTCTTTCGTTCGTGATCATTAAGCGCAGTAACATGATTTCACTTTTTTCTCTCAAGTGCACAAACAGCGAGATTGCACAAGCAGCTTTGCATTTATGCTCGACGACTGAGTTCAATGATTCGTTCGGTAATTTTTATTTACCCGAGTGAATCGTATCCGGTTGCACGATAAAAATCTACAGGTTGTCCCAAAAATATTGTGCTTCTTTGGAAGGGCTGATTCGAAGTAACTTTCTCCTTTGCGAAAATATTCTCCGTGGCTTTGTTCGGGAGTTATTAACGAAAAACACGAACCAATCAGGAGCGCGGTTACAGCGGACCCGGCGACAGGTCCCGATGCGTCGCGACGTTGGGATTGGTCGCGGAATCCGTCCGCTGTAGCCGCGTTTCGATTGGTCCGCGTTTCTAAACGAAGCCGCGGGGAACGTCTTTTCTGGCAAAGGAAAAAGTTACTTCAAATGACCTCGGGAATTACCCTTTTGAAGAAAGTAAAATATTTTTGGGACACCCTGTGTACCAAAGATTTCAAAACTCGGACGAAGTTATACAAGTTACTTCAAATGCCCTGAGGAATTACCCTATTCGAGGAAGTAAAATATTTTTGGCACACCCTGTGCACCAAAGATTTCAAAACTAGGACGAAGTTATAAAAGTTACTTCAAATGCCCTGAGGAATTACCCTTTTCGAGGAAGTAAAATATTTTTGGGACACCATGTGTACCAAAAATTCCAAAACTAGAACGAAGTCATAAAAGTTACTTCAAATGCCCTGAGGAATTACCCTATTCGAGGAAGTAAAATATTTTTGGCACACCCTGTGCACCAAAAATTCCAAAACTAGGACGAAGTTATAAAAGTTACTTCAAATGCCCTAAAGAATTACCATATTCGAGGAAGTAAAATATTTTTCGCACACCCCGTGCACCAAAGATTCCAAAACTAGGACGAAGTTTGAAACCGATAAATCGATAATATTCGCCTTCCTCTTCAAGAAATATTTTCGGGACACCCTGTATAATAATTCGATCGTTATTGCTGATAAAATTCCCGTTCGAAAAGCATCGTTATCGTTCGCGATCGTTACCGCCGAAAACTTTCGAGGAGAGAAAAAAATAGAAGCGTTGTTCGGCCACGTTCGCTCACCTCTGGCGCGCATTCCTGAACGTCGACGATCAAGGAAACAACGTAAACCCGACCGCTACGCGCGCAACAGGTCTCACCGTCGGTTACGAGAATAAAAATAAGAACGGTTTCGGTGGTCGCTGTCGTTTCCATCGAAAATCCTGGGCAGAAGGGAGGACACTGTTCTCCGGTTAGCTTTCGAGGCAACGATCCGACGGAGAACTTTCTCCCCAAACGAATAATTTCCACGCGTGTTCTACAGATATAGAGTGCAGTCCGTTCCGGGAAATCGAAGATAATTTCATCGGATGCCGGGCGTCCAGCAGAGAATTCGACGGAGAGGTACAGCCGGAACGCACGTCGTTATCGATC
Source organism: Halictus rubicundus (assembly GCF_050948215.1). Lineage (NCBI taxonomy): Eukaryota > Metazoa > Arthropoda > Insecta > Hymenoptera > Halictidae > Halictus > Halictus rubicundus. The sequence continues at coordinate 5,295,430 of NC_135166.1, forward strand.
AGCTCTCTGCCCCCGGGGTGGAATAAACGGGAAAGCTCTCGTACCAGAAATATTGAAGTGACGAAGCCGAAGAGTGTGTTGGCCGAGAAGGAAAGTGTGATGCCGTTGAAACTCGAAAAACCGGGAACAACGGGCACAAAACAAGATCGACGGGATTTATTGTGAAACATTAAACTAGTCCGAGAAGATAAAACAAAAAACATAACAAAACAGTGCCAATTGGAAAGTGTTGGATTATTTAAACTAGAGAAAGGAAAACGAAGACCAGGACACCACACATCTCTATCCGTTTCCGCGGAAAAGCCATCGGCTCCTGGCTCGCGTTCGTGTGATGAATTAATTACTTCGATGGACACGTGGCGGTGATAACCGCGCATAACTTGCCCCAGGTCCGCCAACTTATAAGGTAAATACGACAGACACCTGTCTCGCCTTCGTTTCTCTTCTATTCTTTCACTGTTTAATGCCCACGCGTCTCTCCGCCCGAGCAGAAATACCGTACGCGCGCGGGATCGCGCGTCTTCGTCTACGTGCGCATAGCAATGCGGATTTTTGCATTTGTCGACGTGACAAAACAGACAAGAGAACTACGTCGCGTCGCGTCGCCTGTTAGCGTCAGGTTTTCCTTTTCTTTGTATAAACAACGAACGTGATCATGACATGATACCGATCGTCCATCTTTACGGTAACTGCACGACATCGAAACGCGTATCTTCTAGGTATCTCGCGATATTGTTTCGAAAGATGGTTTCTCGTATAGGAAAATACAATTAGTCACCGATAACAGCAAAATCTCAACGCGTCGACACAGCTTGCGAATAGGGTGAGGGACTCAAATACTGTGGGGGTACCAATTACTGTGCCTGTATTAATTATACTCGTCTGGGCCATTTATGTTTACACTCCTGGGCGACCGTGCCCTCTAGAGCTTCGCTGTCATTTTCTACGTTTGGCGTGGATCAAAGAATAGTATCTCTTCCTATTCGATATTTGTCCATGGCTAGACTCGTGTTTTGGACATATATCGAGTAAACAGTATTTCCAAATATCTCGTATAGTTCTTATAGTTCTCGTTCAATTGATATTTAATATCTCACATGATTGAACAATCAACCCTGTCAAAAGTACTTTTAAATGCTCTTTTTTTTTTTAAATAAACGACATTCCATTTCGTGTCGCATCGTGTGGCTCATAAAAAAATACATTCGAATATGTGACATGACACTCATGTTACCTTGAACTTAAAAACCTAAAAAAGCTTAAAAAGGACATTAAAAACAACCTCTGTGAGATACTGTAATACTTGCTGTAAATGCGTTTGTGTTTTTACGAGTATTCTTATTGTTGATCCACACTTCGGTTGCACCTAAGTATTAATTTTTTCTAAACTCTTTTCTCGCTATTTCGACATATTTTATTATCAAGAAAAATATTCAAGTGCCAAGATACGAAGAGATTACTTTCCAGTTTAAAGCGTTAATTATAAATTCGTCCGTATTATTAGCTTCGCAACCATAAAACTGTTGTTTCGAATAAGAAAGTTGAACTGAAAAAGTTGTTTGCTACTGACCTTATCAAATCTACTAAATGTATTTATCATCGACTTCGATATACAATTTCTCGCCGACTAATTAGGTTACTTTTACATAAAATTCGTGTACGCGTTAGTCGATGACGTTTCTTAATAAAACTAATTCGGAGATGTCGCCGTAACTGCATTTTTTCTAAACCGCCGATTCTTAAATTGTGCACTGGTATTAATATTGACAGCAATTTTTTAAAGGAATTTAAGAACAAACATTTTATCTTTAAACAGTACTTTTTTAAAGAAGTCTAATGTATTCCTGCAACGATTGAGAACAGATGTTATATACCTATAGTCAATAATTATAAACCAACTTCAGAAAGTCAATTGTTGCAATTTAAGTGCAATGGAACTACTATCGACTTAAAAAAAATTTGAATTTAAATTTGAATTTAAATTTGAATTTGAATTTGAATTTAAATTTGAATTTGAATTTGTTTTTTGAATTTGAATTTAGTGGATATTTGTTTCATGGTTGAAATCGTTATCGACTGAATAAATAAAAAAATTGAAAGCACGCGTTAGTGTAGAGGTTCTTATGAATGAAGTGAACTTTTGCAATAAAAATGATGACAAAGTGCTTAACAAAGAAGAGAAGGCTTGTAGATAAAGGGAAGAAATGTATTCTACAAAATGTGCTGATAAAATTTTAAATAAAAAGGCGAATGGACTATGGTGTATTGGTTCGAACGAAAATTGAGTACGTGACGTGGTTGCTTCGGCGATGGTGGGATTGTTTTACGTAGAATCGATTCGACTTTCGCCACTCAAAGAGTGTCAGAATTTATTTGCGATTGCAGCAGCGTTATAATGGAATACAAAACTGAGATTGCTGTATCTGTGCTGTAGATTACGCGACGTACGATAAGCTGTTCAGTCGAAGGTTATCATCCGGTTGGTAATTATGGGTGCTGTTCAATCATTCATTAACCGTCTCATAAATCGCTACGCGAACCGACGTGTTGTTCTTTTCTAAAATTGTGAAGAACAATATCGAGAAATATATTTCAATCTAGTTTACACCCTCCGGGGTGACTCTGTTAAATTACGACAGCAACGTTTTCGTGAATGATTTCAATAATCGAAAGAAAAAATGATATTTTTAGTGGTATCTAATGCTCCTCGATCCAGATAACGTCAGTTAAATGACAGAATCGATCGAAGATTATCGACCTTCTCGAACTAAATCTTGTCCGTTCTTTAACCCTCCGATACGGCGCCGATGCTCGGGTCTATTTTGACCCAGAATTTTAAACCCTTTATTCGATTATTCAGTTTCTGCCGAACTAATTAAATACACACAGAGTTGGGCAAATTTTATTTTAAATAATAAATGGAAAATTACAAATTAAATTAATATTTCAGTTGCAAATAATAATTAAATTTTTATTTAATTAAAAAATCGTTTAAATAATTCCACAAATAATTTATTTATTATTTATTACTTGCAAGTGAAATGGTATTTCTCATTCGGATTTTATGAAAAAACAAACAATAAATAATTCGGCGTAGTGGTGTACGAATTCCAAATTCATAGAGTAAACAAGGGAAAAAGTTATTTCAAATGGTCTCTGGAAACACTTCTCCCAAGGAAATACAACATTTCTGGGACACCCTGTATATCATACAGCTTTTACTGCCATATGATATCAAAATATGTAAATTATTTTTCCATCACACTTTTTGAACACTTGTTTCTAACCGTTCGATACACGTAATTCATCCCACAGTTGAATTATTTTAATTTTAATACCTTCATATCGTGTACTTACAATTTCTAAATATAGCGAACATTAATTAGTTACTTGATGATAAATATTGCTTGTATTGCTCAAGAACAACATTAAGATTACAGGACAACGTAATAAATCCATGAAAGAAACTGAAGTGAAAGTGTTCGGATATTTATACAGGGTATCCCAAAAGTGTTGTGCTTCCTTGTTCGGATATGTATTAAAGCGTGAATTTTTCATAATCATTATCACCTTTAAAACGATTTGATTTTTTTTTCTTTAATTAGGTAGAATGGAGGTACTAATTGACCACAATATGTTTTACAAATCAAAATTCCAATCCCGAAAATCTATGTAATCTGCGGATTTTATGCATTTACGACAAAAATGAATAGGTGTAATATAAAACAGTAGAAATATTAGCAGAATATGGTACGAAACATAGGTATTAAGAAAAAAAATAAATTTCTATTTCACTATAGTTTGTCGCAATTCAGGTGAAAAATTGTTATATTAAATAAAGATCCGGTGTTTAGTGATTACGTTGGGTTAAGGAATAAACAATCTTTGATCTTATTTCCTTATTGGAATCCCACAAGAGGGGGGATTAATGCTAATGGTTAACAGGAAACATTCAATTGACAATTAAATAAAAGAATCTATAAATAAAATATTATATCAATAAAGGGGAGATATTTATAGAACAGAAATGAATTTTTCGAAGAAAAATCCGGATAGGAATTAATAAATATATTTTAACTGTTATCTATATATTTAATTACTACTACCTTTGTTCACAAGTTCGAAGCGCAATTGTCTTAACAAACAAAAATAGTTTCTTGCAATTCTTTATACATGCATTGATAAGGTAATACGGTGACAAGATAATACAGGGCGAGACACTTGAAACAGCCCATCTGTGTAACGCAGCTGTCATAGTAAAAGCATCGAATCCAATGCTTGATGACGAGCAGAACAGTATAATCTGAGTCAATAGTTCTTCCTGTTTTTTTTTGTATAAGTGAAAGTGTGAAGGAGATATGAAAATTAACTTTTTCTCCTAATTGAATGATAAGTTTTTTTTCCCTTGCTTATCTTATAACGTAACACTTCAAGAGGACGGAATGTCTAAAAAAAATCATGTAAGGTTGATAAAGGTTCAGTACGATGGCAAATACTCTGCATTTAGGAGTTGATCGAAAATTTTGTAGGATTACTACTCAAGGTGTGTCAGGACAAATTCATTCGTATACAACACAATGACCTGCAAGGTCATACAAGGTCATAATCACAATAGTTTTTGGGAAAAAACGCTGACTAGTAATGACACGAACACGCTGTATATATAACAAACAAATATAATAAAAAATATAGACAAATTAGCAGCGAGTAAGTAAAAATACAAATTCCGTATTGCTCTTAGTATGATGTTCTTGCAGTGCAGATCGATCACCACGGAGAAAGTGAATGTTCCAGAACCTGCTTACTTTCATGTATTAACGATTGTCGTCTTCTTGAGTCGGATTCTAGAAGTTACAGGCTTACGCGTGTTCCCATTTTATTTCGTTTTACAGGAATGCACGATGACCGCCTTTCGACGTGTCCGCATTTCGAAAAATCGTTTGCAACGTGTCTCTGTGCCTACGAACTCGCTCGACTTTCTCCGACTCGGTTAGATGACTGCAGAAATTTATATTGCGCATCACGGAAAAGAATACATCGTTCATTCCGTAATTTAGGAAATAGTTTTAGCGCACGAAAGAACGTTTAGTGTCTTTTAACACAAAAACAATTCTCTTGTAAATAACAGTGTCCGTGGGTTACGTATGATAGTGCTATCGCGATCTCAAAATCTAGGGCCTTCAGTTCTTACGTTAACCCTTAAGGGCCCGGGATGGTCACGTGACTTTGTCAGTGTCAGCAGGTCGGTAACCTGGTCGCTCTACCTTATCGCGAATCTACGAAGACCGGGCCCTTAAGTAAGAAGCTTTAAAGTTAGAAGAAATACATTCATAGCTGCTATTATCACTTTTTCATACTCCTCACATTTTGGATTCAGCCCTTTCCGGCTTATCTGATCGCTGGAAAAACTCGGTGATTGTCGTCAGTGATATGAATAGTCGTCAATGATGATCAGAAGGAAGATGTGGAGTCTGAAGATGACGCAAAGTTGCAAGTGGAGGAGCTGGCAAAGAGTACTCCTCACATATTATTACTTTTGAGAGATAGAATATAATTTTTCCGTACGACAGAAAAGAATAGATTTGTCGTTGACAAAAACGCGGTATAGCCGATACCCCTCTCCACGCAAGTTTCGCTTACGTCAGTGCTGGGCACATTTGCCTCAATTGAGACAAAACCGTCCCCACCATAGTGCACGCTATCCCCTCCCAGTAGGGTCCGTTATCATGGAGAAAGGACACGCTTCGCTTGTCGCGAGTAGCTGCGAAGGCGACCAAGGTGCGCGCGAAAGGAAGGTTGGTGGGGGAAACAACGGTTTGAAGGGCCCAAATTGTGCCCAGCACTGGCTCACATCGATAACAAGTTCGTACCCTTCATGCATTTAGTGTGACCCGGCTTCTTGAAAAGTCCCTTCGCAAAGATATCAGCCAACATAATATGCTCAGGAGCATAGTGGTGTTGAGTCTCGGTATGTTTTGTACATAACAATCGCCTGATCTCGTCCTGTCATGGCACCCAATTGTACTGTGTCTAAACTACTTCCTTTGCCGCTTCCGACGAAGACATATACATATCTTGCATATTAAATCTTCTCAAGATGTCTTGAGCATATTTCCTCGGATTCATTGATATACTACCATGCTTTTCGTTGTACTTAAACTCTGCTCCAGGACAACAGTGTAATGCTCAAAGATATTTCGTTTGAAAAACTGTCAGCAGGTCGGTAACCTGGCCGCTCTACCTTATCGCGAATCTACGAAGACCGGGCCCTTAACTTAGAAGCTTTTTATCCGCTACAATTTGTACGTACAGTTTCGTAATCTAATTATTAGAAATACATACGTGGCTGCTGTTATTACTATTATTTTCATTGATGCACTACCATGCTTTTCGTTGTACTTAAACTCTGCTCTGATATTCCGTTTGAAAAACTTGGTCTAAACCAGTACTGGGCACGGTTGGGGCCCCTCAAATCCGTGCTTCCGCCAGCAACCTCTCCTTCATGCAACGCGTGCCTTCGTCACGTTCGCTGGTGTCTCGTGTCTTCGTTGCCCCACCGAATGCACCTTCGTAGCTGATCGCGACAGGCGAAGTGCGTCCTTTCTCCACAGGTGTAAATCTTTTACTGAAAAAATTCTACACAAACTGCAATTAACATCTTCAATAGAATGTTTCGCTAGCTCGTCGAAAAAATCAATCGTTTACGGCAATATGTTTATTTCTTTCACAATTTATTCTAGAGAACATACATTTCTTAACTCGATGTTAAACTACCGAACTGGAATATTAAAAGGGGACAAAATCACCACATAATTCTATATTGATCTGCGCTATGCGTTTACTCGATATATGTCCAAACCACGGGTCGGTCCAGGGACATGTATCGTCCAGGAGATACTGTTCTTTGATCCAGTAGAAGAGGACAGCGAAACTCGAGTGGCCTCGGTCGGCCAGGAGTGTAAACATACGTGTCCTACACGATGCATGTCCAAAACACGGCAGGGCCAATTATCTTATAGTATGTGCACTGTAAATGTGAATGCAAGTGTGCATATCTTCATCAGATCTAAAATATGAAATACTATTGTATTCCATTAAGTGTTTCACATTCCGTAACATGATTACATAAATGCGAAACGCCAAAATAATATTTGTCTACTGATTTCTGTGTCGAGTAGAAATGTTCGGTATTTCACACGCACTTGAATTGCAATAGTATTCAGCAAGGAACATTTCGTATTTAAGAAAAGGACGTCATCGCGTCGCGTTGGTAACATTCCACCTGAACGAATGCATATACCGGATCTTGGAGGCGAGAAAACCGCTATTATTTCCTGCTGAGCAATAATATTTGTAGCGGAAAAAATTACAGTCGAGCGAATACGTACGAAAGAAAGCGTTACCGATAGGTGGAAATTAATACTCGACTGCCTCCCGCGTATTTGAACATTCCTGTTTTCTTACACAGAAATTGCACAAGTTTCAATCGTTAACTTGTCGAAGTGTTTGCGTTTAACAGTTATTCGTTGATATGTGTCGTGCACGAAACTGTTTCGCATTGTGAACACAGTACTTTCTAACATTCCAATTGCAACACGGACGATTATACGAATTCTTTTCAAGAAATAGCAGACATATCAACACCGACAATTAAGCATGCTACGATATTTGGTTGTTACGTACGAAACGTCTGATTTTATAATGCCAATGCTACCAGGCGTTTTGTCTAACAGAAACTATTACGTCTGCAAGTTTACTATACGTGTGTACCTTGTTAAAAGCAAGGAATCTACTCTTCGCGATTTAATTTTCACTTTTTTTATTTTTATAGACACTTAATCTTACCATTAGCTAGAGGCTCAGTTTAGTATTAAGCGACCTCATTTCTGTGTATTTTTCCTACACGATGTTATTGGAAAATAAACATAATTGCGAAAAGGGATAGTGATGAAACATGCAGACATACAGAGTGTCCCAAAAATGTTGTGTTTCCTTGAAAAGGGTGATTCCTAAGGACATTTGAGATAGCTTTTTCCTTTACGAAAATATTCTCCGCGGTTGTGTTGAGGAGTTATTGACGAAAAACGCGGACCAATCAGAGCGCAGCTATAGTGGGCGGGTTCCGATTGGCCGACAGATCCCGCTGAACGGGGCGTTGGCATTGGCCGAACCGTAATCCGTCTGGAATCACCCCTTCCAAGGAAATACAACATTTTGGGACACCATGTATATTAGCGAGGGGCAAGAAATGTTATTTTACATAATACGATTATTTCCATAAAAAGTGGCATTTTTCCCGTTAAAATGACAAAACCCTCAAAACTCAGTTTGAAGTGTTCAAAGAACAATATTGTGGTCGACCAAGGCTATTCGTTAAATTTTCAACATTTTATCATTGTTGGTTTAATCCCCATGGGAATATTTTAACAAAACTTCAGCCGATATTAATGTTATTCACAACGATTTTTAACGTTTCCTAACGCCACTAAACTTCACAAACTTCTGCTGAAGATTTCAGTTATTATTACAAAGATTTATCATAAGCGAATTGCTCAGATTGTTATAGCAAATTTACAAATTTTTCTTGATTTATTCTAAAAAGCATGTAAATATACAGGGCGCATTTCTCTTTCGACGATTGCAAAGGTTGAAATATGAAGTAAAAATTTAACATATATTTTACATATATGCGTAAGTAAGATGGACTATGAGAATGACACAATGGAGTAAGGAGTAATGAGACAGCTGAAAGCATAAACAGCTTTTGTTTCCAAAAAAGACCAAAAAATCACAACACTCTTGAAGTTCTTATCGTCAGACTATGTTAACACGGCATATATAAATTGCTGAAATGAAGACGACATGGAAGGAAACGTGTTCTTCAACTGAGAAAAACAAAAATACATTTATCTCTGCAGAGAGAAATATTTTTCTCTGAATTCTGTCAGATATAGATTACAACTGTATAGGTGGAGTAACAGATCCGATGCAAATGACGGGTCCGAACCCGCCTCAATTGTTCGCGAACGTAAAAAAAGTAATGATTACGTAAGATTGCCAGATTTATTAAACAAATATGCAATAATTTCCACATTACGTTTTGGAACAGTTTTTTGGTGTATTGAAATATTGAAATATGATATAATTCCGATGATATTTCCTTGTGTAATGAAAGTTTCGGACGCAAAGAAGTTCGGCAGTGTATCATAGAGTAGTATCTCCTAGCCGATATATGTCCCTGGGTAGACCCGTGTTGTGACCATATGTATATCGAGTAAACACTGTACATGTATATAACTGGCACATATTTACCAAAGGCAGTTGTTAAATTTTCAATTCAGACCCAGATAGAAAACTTGTAAAAAGCAACCTTTGACATTGCAATTTCTCCAAAAAATTGTTTCACGTCAGCTAGTAAACTAATGCTTCTATCATCTCGACAAAAAGTTTGGTCCAATTTGAAAAAAGTTATCGCTTGAAAAGTATCCGAATATTACCGTGAGCAATTGTATATACTTAAACTATACTTAATTTATACTTAAATACTTAAATTGTATATAAACTAGCTCATAATTATGCCCTCATTATACAGACAACGGCGAGCGATAATTGTTGCCGTTCATTGTCGCCCGCGCCGCTCAGTAGCAGTATGGCCAATTTCATATTTATGTAATGTGTTTGATTCTGTTTGCTGGTTTGGCGTCAATTGTTTTACCGCTCTTGCTACACGCCGTTTGCAACATGCCGCTCGCCGCTCTCTGTACAACCAAGGCCTTACGCGGTTACTATTGTATTTGCTCGCACGTGGTTACTCGTCGCGTCGCATCCATCGTTCGTGGACGAAGAAGACGGAAGCGACACAAAAGAAACAAAAGTGCATCGCTGAACTCACCGCGCGTTAATTGAACCGTTTCTTGTGCACGTCGCGTTTTCTTTCTCACTGAAACACGACGGTCTTTCGTGTTAATAATTTAATGAAAAATTCATATTCACCAAGAACCATACCCCCTCATATAAATATTTTGCTGTAATGCTGTAAGAGATAATTGATAATCGATACGTTATACATATGTATGTATTATATGTATACATATATTATATATGGATGTTTTGTGAGACCTGATGGTGTTAAAAACGAATTCGTCCCGTCATTTTTTGTTACATTTTCTCCATAATTAAGACGTATAGGTATACCAGAGGCTGATGGTAGAAATAGCGTTCATTCTGAGGCAAGAGGTAAGGAAATGGAAGGCCTATTGCTTGCACTCTTTTTCTGTTGGTATACCTTTCTCTTCCTAATGACGGAACGCTAGTCTAGCAGGGACTCTCATGCTCATTGGCTTGGTGTAGCGGATGTCTATTCGATATTGATAACGTATCGTATCGTTCATTGTATGCCATTTATCCGATGTAATTGCAAGCTATTATTAAAACATGTACAATATCTTTATGTCAATATATATCTAAAAAATTACACATAGCTCATCTTATCAAGAGATACAAGCCTATGCAATTAATTATTTATGTACGCATGCAGGGGCTACATAATTGTAATACATATGTATACTACGTCCTGGTTTACTTAGAAAACTAAAAGAAGATTTCCCCGTATTAGTCTTCAGGATTGTAGTGAAACTTTGATTCGAAGTGAGCAAAAATTTTAGAAAAGGTTTTTTAAATTTGGTTTAAGCATGGGATACAGTGTTGCACTGAACGAGCACCTCTTTAAACGAGCATAAGTGGCTCGCTCAGCTAACAGGCAAAACATTCCCCTCGCTGTTCTCGACTTTCCACCCTTTCTTAAAAGATCAGCCTTATTGTGAACAGTTACTAACATACCTACGAGTGTATCGTTCATTCGTAAGGAAAGTGACATAAATCAAAAAAAGGAAATTTTACAGGAGAGCCATCTGAAAATTACCTAAAATTGCCAATTCTTTTTGTTGTATTTAACCAACTTAGAAACGTAATATAATTTGTTGTTATTCAGATAATGGGTGAATTGCCGTGTACATTAGTTACAAAGTACACCACAATTTATATATTTATTATTATAAAATTTTTTCTTAAATATATGTTGAGTTATGTGAAAGTAATTTGGTTCAGGAGCATTTTTGACTGGGTTACTCGTTGTACGTAATATTAGTAAACATTAGACTCCGGATCTTTGTGCAAAATAGAAAGTTTGCAAGACACAAGAGCTAAATATCAATTTATATTTTTCACTAAGAATTTTAATGTAGTGAAGATACTATATATATTAATACTCTTCAAGTCTTTTAGTCTTTTCACTTTTTTGAATTGCACCTACTCGTTTTTGTCACAAATGCGTCAAATCCGGAGTCTAGTCCGGATCTACAATCTAATCTATAATCTAATCGCTTCTTACACAAGTAATCATGATCGTAACTATATCGTGTTTGGTGTCATTTTAATTAGAAAAACGGGCCGAACACGATGGTAAAAGTTTTATTTAAAAAATAAAAAATTAGAAAAGTTGCAATTTTTTGCTTGGCTTGCATTAATGTGAGTCTCACCGATACTCGACCCGTCGCTGACTCGGTTGTCAAACTTGTTTACTGCTTGACTGGCTCCAAGGGGGATCCCCCAAAGGGTGGGGATAAAATTTTGATAGTTACGGCAATGACCTATGCTACAGTTACAGGAGTTTGGTGGGGAGAACCGAGAGTGGGGAGAGCAGTCGTATGCGACTCGAGAACCGCAAGTTGCTTAGATATTAAGATCATCTTTAGATGATCAGTGTGGGACTAGGACCCCCCCCCCGACCAAATACGTATGAAGATTAGGAAAAGTCGGAGGATTCCCGGTTAGGTAATTCCCTCTTTTTCGCACATTACTGTATATATTTTGTAGTTTCACTTCTTTATTCTTTTGCAAATCCGAATTATCCGATGAAATACACATTTCATTCTGTAATAATCGGTTTGAGTTACTTATCGAATAATTTTTCAGGAGACGCACATAGTTGATCATAACAACATCGATGTATTTGTTTCGGCAACAAATGTTTCGTATTCTCGTTACTAATAAAGAAGTTCATCTGTGATCCGTGAAGACTGGCGCGCATGAACCGGGTCACGAAGAGTGCGCATAGTAACGTGCTGAGCAACAGACAAAGATAGAATTGGCTCACACGCCGCTCTTAATTGATTTTAATTGCTAATTATTTGAAAATGAAGTCGAAATCGCAAGTTCTTTACTCTTGATTTTCGTGTTACATTGCTGCGAGTACGCATTGTTGTAATAACCCGTTAACTTTTTCCCACTCGTTGCCGAACATCCCATACATATGTATGCAAGTACGTACATGAAATTAGTTGATTATCTGGTTCCCAGATTTCAGTAACATGGTTATTTCCACAACTTTTTACGGTGGTGGACAGAGTTTTTCTCTCATTATTCAATCGCAAATATGTATATAAACGCAGCATTGTTGCTTTTCTCGATTTTATCGCTCCTTTTGAGATAGGTGTCCATGTGTATATGTGTCGATGCAATTATATAAGACACTGAACAGTGTTTGCTCTATATATGTCGCAAATGCCTAGCCGGTTAAAGTCCCAGAATTATCCCCACTGCCGCGGCGTCGACAGATCCCGCTGAGCGTGGCGTTGGTATTGGCCGAGCCAGAATCCGTCCGCTGTAGCCGCGCTCTGATTGGTCCGCGTTTTTCGTTAATAACTCCTTAATGAAGCCTCGGCGAACATTCTCGCAAAGGAAAAAATTACTTCAAATGACCTTGCAAATCGCCCCTTTCAAGGAAGTACAATATCACAATACTAAACGGCAGTGAAAGTAACGGTAATCGCCAAATTCGGAAACACGGTGGAGTGAGGCGTTCTCCGCTTCTTATCTTTTCCCTACTCAATTATGGCCTAATTCGTATGCTCGAAGCGCTAAACAAGGGCGCACCTGCAGGAGGGTTTCTAGACCAGAACCACTCCTGAAATTTCCGTAACGATTAGGTTATCTCCAGCACCCGCGACCGGCAGTGCTGGATTAACCAATTAAGCAAAATAAGCACGTGCTTAAGATATCCGAAAAGGGGGGCACCATAGAAATTTTCTGAATTTTACGTCTTTTACATAGAAGTACTATTTCTAACTGTTTACGTGCGTGTGTATGTGGGTGGGCAAAGTAGCAGTAGCGAGCAGAGCTCTATTTTTATAGAGTACACTTTCTAGTCAAATTTTCGACAATATCTAAGAAGCAGTACAGTACAGGTCCACTTTACGTTTCGTTAAAGTGATCCTGTGCAAGGGTGCCTCGAAATCATTTCTGAGTCAAGTGCTCAGAGCAGTGCTGGGCACATTTGCCTCAATTGAGGCGAAACCGTCGCCACCGTATAGCGCCCACTGCCCCCTTCCAGCGAGCGACGTTACTGTGGAGAAAGGACGCGGTTCGCTTGTCGCGAGTGGCTACGGAGGTACGTAAGGGGGGGAGGGCAACGAATACACGAGACACTAGCGAACGTGACGAAGGTGCGCCCTGCACGAAAGGTTGGTGGGGGAAGCAAGTGTTTGAGGGGCCCCAACCGTGCCGAGCGCCGATGTAGAGTCTCATGGCCAAAAGCGTGAAACAAATACTTCAACAGCATGTGAACATTTTGTTACGTGAATTTCAATAAACGTACTTCCCTAATTCTTTGTATCCAAATAGATATGGACCATGCACGAACGTCCTGAAGGCATTCCCCAACAATTCATTGATTTTCTCGCATAGTTTAATCATCATTAGTCACGTGACATTATGATACTATTGAGACGGAACGCGTCACGTGACCGGGCCGGAGCGGAAACGTGGGGGAACAGCGTGGTAGAAGGGGAAATTAGAGTGGGGGTCATCTTCGCTTCGCGACAGAAATTTAACCCTTTGCCCTCGAAGCTATTTTAACTCCAAAACGAAACATTTCTTCCCACCTAAAATATTGCCCTTCTATTTTTTTTTTCATGTTATACATACTTTATTAGAAATGTTTAGTAATTTATTAAATACAAACAAATTTAATAATGTAAAAAATATTTTGAATAATGATACAGCAATTTTTAGTGGTGCCTTACAGTCACCATTCGAGTGCTAAGGGTTAAATTATCTGTTACACGTGTTTATAGAAAATTGTTTATTTTCTCTGCACGAATTTTCTGTGAAAAGTAACCATAATGATTTTTTCAAAATCCTCACATCCCAATGTTTAAACGGTGCTGCATGCAATAGCCATAATAAGGAAAAACATGGGCGAAAAGTAATCTATTGCTACACACGGTTTCAGTTGGGCAATTCCAGTTGAAACGATGACAGATAAGAATGCTGGGGGATCTCCAAGCAAATTAACTTGCACGTATAAACATTTCAGAACAGTCACCGGTGTTTTACACAAACAGTAAACTCCGGTGATTGAAACGGGACATCCCGTTTTCCATAGTTTTATTGTAATTTACAAGAATTCAGTGCATACAGCCTCGTTTTACGATCGATGATTAGGTAATACTTGGCATCAACAACGATGCAGAAAAAGTCAAAGGTCGATTACTATCACGACCCAAAAGCGACAAAACGAGTTCGCTGTACTTCCTCCAATTTGTTGTTCATTTGTTCATAGACCTTCTGCATGATCACATTGATCGGTTTCTATAACTTTTAACTTTGCTGAAACAATTCTAATTAATGAATTCAGAATAAAAGTAAATAAATAAACACATATTCATTAATTAATTATATTTTTTAACAATAATTCAGTTCTTGTTTAACATTTGCGACGTCTTTGACATCTTTCAAATATTTCTAACTAAAAGAAACGTATTTTCATTTGTTGTAAAATTAATGAAACCGAAGGAGACCTAGTTATTTTCACTATTATTTAAATTCCTCAACCTATGAATATGCGAATACGAACTTTACTAAATGAAAATAATAATAATTCATAGTATATGAAAAACTGAATAATATAAATTGATTAAATCGAATAAACATAATGAAAAATATTGATTTCGAAAATTGAATTATAGACTACTATCTGTAATGTTAGTGTTACACCTACGTAAATATATTTTATCATTTTAATCTACCGTTTTAACATTCTAAGTGTTTGATTAACGTGTTATCTTATCATTTGAATTTTTTCTATACACATACATTCGGGGAACGTGCCTGCAATACTTGTGAGTCACGGTGTACGTTTTGATGTATGTTTTATGTGTACTTTCTGTGTTTGAAAAGTTCTTATGGATGTAAGATTCATCACTACTGAGGGGATTTACTATATTTGAGTAATAAAACGATTAATAGAAATCTTCAAATACTGACCAAGTTTAGTGTAATTTTTAAACTTATAATATTTATACTAAAATTCTATACTTTACTACGAAACAATGTAACATAGAGATATCAAAATTTGAAACGACTAAAAAATTTTTCTGTTTCCTTGATGTGAGTACATCATTAAATCTTTTCTTGCAGGACATCGTTCATTCATAAGAAAAGTGACATAAGTCAAAAAATAATGGAAATTCTACTCTATTCTATAACCAACTTAGAAAGGTAAAATAATTTGTTGTTATTTAGATACTGGGTACCTTAGTTATAGAGTACATCACAATTTATATATTTATTATTATAACTTTTTTTTATAAATATATTTTGGGTTTTGTCATTCTTCCTGCGAATAATTATTGACAACTTTTACTGTGAAAAATTAGGGTGTCTTCAAGGTTAGTGTACCAATAAAAATAATTTTAATAATTTCTGAATCGTGTCGCTTTTCTTATGAATGAACGACATATTCTTTTACTACTTTTTCCTTTTCTTTTTACAGATAATTATATGAATGAGACAAATTTTAAATGCGTATTACTGAATAGGAGAAATGTGCTCACGAACTTTCCTTTACTTCTCATGAGAAAAAGCCATGAGGAAAATATGGAGAGAAAGCTTGTTCAACCAACTGATGCTTTCTTCTGGTTCATCAAGTTTGATTTTCTACTCGGTAAACTGATTTGAGATAGTGAAAGATTTTTATTATGTTTATCATACGATTTAATTAGATTCTATTGAATTGTTTTGCTTAATGTAACATTAAACAAAATCATTATCATTAACGTTAAATTGAAAATATAGAATAACAACTTTTTATTCCCGGATTCATTTTCGAGAAGATTGAATTTAAAAATTGCTCGTGCACATTGAAGGCGTAATGAAAAAATTGTTATTCAAGATTTTCGCCTAATTTCTTCCTAAGAAATCTACCTGTGCCCGGTTGTAAGACCCTTACCGAAAACAGGTGTCTCAGTGTATCACCAATTCATAGTGAGTACTGTAATTTGATATTTATTTAATTTCAATTATTTTAAATACTTTTACATTATTATATGTACTTTTTTTTAATATACCTAATTTTGATATGAATTGCCTCTGTAATAGTATGATTTAATCGTTTATCGAATAGTTTTATGATCTTGTAAAACTAATCACATGTTCGAAAGTATTATCTAATACTGTAAATGTTTGTAATCGACCGACTCGCTCAATGCTCCGCAGTCGTATTATGCAATAAAAATTGGCTCGAACTGCTTATTATTTCCATATAATTTAACATAGAACATGTACAATCGCGCGAATTAACGTAAAATACGGATTTCCGCAAGCAAAATCTGAAATCTGACGTATTTTTTCTTCGGGTGAACTATGAACATTCCAGTCTTTAAACACTTGCTATCGACAATAACAACGAAAATACAATATTAAAACAGCGAATTTATCACGTTTAGTATTATAATCAAGACTACAGAATCTACCTTCTGGGGAAATATTTAATTGTTTACAACAGATTGAAATGTAAATGAATAACAGTTTTTAGATGTATGGAGTTTAATGCGGTCATTACATCTGTTACGTCAAGCGACTATGTAGATATTGGAACACCTGTATCAATAAGTTTTTTTAGAATGCCAGTTTTATTTCACCTCACGGATGTTCACGACTAAACTATACCATATAAAACTTGATATACCTTAAAAATATTTAACCTTTTAACGGTGTTTGATGAGTGCACTTGTCATGGCAAAATTTTCACTTGTGGGGTAATGACATCATGCGAAAGAATAAAATGTACATGTACGTTTTCCTGTAAAAATTTCGGTTTTTGTAAAAAAATTAATTTATGATAATTCGCGATTATCATGCAACATAGTGGAGTAGGCTTACAGGCTAAAACACTGACAAAAAAGAAACGCATTGACAATAGCACCTCCTCGGTAATGTGGAACCGTATTGATAGGGGTGTCGCCCTAATGCGCCACGCCCAGTTGATACGGTACGCACCTGAGCACTATTGTCGTCACGGGGGGTGGGGTGGGGGGGTGACTACGTACGGCGGGAGCCAGAGTGCGGAGCCCTGAAAAATCGGCCGAAACGAGCATTTCTTGCTGACCTCTGACCTAGAGACAAGACTGGGCAATGAAGAATCCACATACGAGGTGATTAATAAAACCACTAAAAGTACAAATGGCAACCTGGCCATGTCTAAAATAACCAGTAGCTTTACATTTTGCAAAACTGTCTACACTAATTGATTATTATCTGTGCCAGTACAGTTTCCGTCTTAATATGTTCCGGTAGGTTGAATATAATATAACGGTATTTGAAAATTCTTCATAAACGCATAAAATCCGCAGTCTAATTATCGCAAACGTAACTAACTTCAACGGACACTCGATAAAGTTAGCACATTAATTAATAGAACCATTTATGATTACGCATACTTCCTAGTACACGATGGTTCTGTGAGTTATGCGACTAATTTTCCTGTCACATTTGTTTACAATCCTTTCTGACAAGCAAAATGCTGTAGAAAATTACATGTCTTCCATCGTAGAGTGCATATGACGGCACATTAGAAGACCACCCAACAGCTCACAAGTCTCTTCTCTGTATCTAAATCCCTCATGAATCCCATGTTTGCGTTTTCGAGGCGTACGATGCAAAATTGTAAATGGTAGGTTCTAGCCGCGGCGTTAGGCATAGTTTTTTCACCGAAGTTTAAACAGCGCGTGTCGAAAGTCAAACCATCAATTTCGATACAATCTCCTAATCAACAAATACAATCTACAAATGGTAAAGGACTTATCGATTTAGAGGTGTATCAGGAATATGCATGTATAAAGATGGAAATTTGAATATTACAGTGTTTACTCGATATACGTCCACAATACCGGTCTGGCCAGGGACATGTATCGGACAGGAGTCCTCGAAGCTCGAGAGAGCTCGGTTGCCGAGGAGTGTAACATAATTTGGGTCGTGCATATCGATATGCGACCAATCCGATAACAAAACTTCTTTATTTTTCATTATTTTTTTTTATGGGACTTTCACCACCACATTCGTGGCATCTTCTTGGTCCCCCGCGGCAGTGGGGACAGTTCTGGGACTTTTATCGGTTAGATATTTGGGACATATATCGAGAAAACACTGTATTGAACTCTTTCGAAAAAAATCTAGTTTTATTATAAAAAAAACTTGACTCTTGAATCTTTTAAATTAATAATTAAAAAGGAAGTTCATCTTCGTCGAAACGTTTGCCCTTCGTATCATTTAATTTCGATTTTACAATCTTTTGTATGCCTTCAATAGGCTTAATCGACTTTACACAGTTACATTTAGCTGGGCACATTGTTTACGACGAAGAAGTAGCAACTAGAGTAAACTTCGCGATTGTAAATCATTTTTGACAGCTTCACCAGACGATAACACCGGCCACAGCTTATTCTTGCGCTCTTTCTTTAAAAATACAGTTTATAGTGCTCACTATAGTTGAAAAGGAAAACCTTTACCGTTAAATACAGTATATTCTCAAGTATCCTTATCTTTTCTATTTTATTTGCAAAATTTGTTGCGAATAAATAAATTATCATTTTGTAAACTATTAGTCGAAATTGAAGATTTTTTTATTTAAATTTCTATCGTATTCAGCCAGACATAACGATATTTATTGAAGAAGCATAGTTGAAAAATTCATATCTTGTTACTTGGTTCATTCGAAAGCTTACCTGTAGGAAAATGACACGTATTTAATTGTGAGGAAACAATCGTTGAGCTATGATCAAAGAATTAATGATGTATCGTATTCCATTGCAGGCGGTCTAAACCATAACTTTCCTTAGGATAATGCGAAGTCTGGAGAGGTTATCGGGTAGCGATCAAGACTACGATCAGGAGATGTATATCGACCTAGACGACGCTTCCGTCGATTCGCTTACCGGCAAACGAAGTCGACATCATGTGGTTGGCACAGAGGTAAGACACTTTTTCTATTTTCAGAGCGATTCATACCGGTGCGCCAATAGAGATACTTGAAAATAATATTACTTGGATCAAAGTAAAGTATAGAATTAATTATACACGTACTAGGAACAAAGTAATTTCGTCAACTTTCATATTCTATCTTGGTAATTAACTGCCACTTCTTGCTAATGTTAGTTTATGAAAAATATTAGTTGTATGGGACTAATGAAATATGCAGGGCTGACTAATACCTTAGACTTAGAATATGAAAAAATTATATATATAAAACTTGCATGGTATAGGAGTAGAGTATAAAATTCCGCGTAAAAATGTATTGACCTACATACATAATAGTTAGTAATAGTTAACGAAATATTATCGAAATAATCTTCCATTTGCCTTCACCACATTCAAATTGAGGGACAGCAGTAAAATAATTTAGTTAACTAATTTAGTTAACTATTCGATTTAGGACGTATGAAGGTCAATATATTTGTACGCAGAATATGAGAATTTATCGATTCATGATACAGAAGGTAGGTCATTCTATTCAAAGAAATCACGGTGACCTTGAAATCTTCGAAACATCGTCACATATATAAAGAACATTTGCATCGCAATATTTCCGTCTATGTAACGTGCAAGTTTTGTGTACATCATTTTTTCATGGCATTACAAATAACGGAAATATGGTCAAAGTGATTGGTCCACTCTGTATAAGTATGCATCTCTGTCAGTATTAATAGCACACGCATAATTTCATATTTATATACACCTGTTTTGCAATACATGGAAATGAATAGAAATCTAGAACTTTTAGTAAAAAAATATATGTGATTTGAGAGTCACAAAACACGGGATTTTTATTTCAAGTTCTAATTCATTTTATACAATGTTGCTATGATAAGATATACTTATCTTATATATCTTATTGTTAGTACGAATGAGATTAGAGTTGTTTCGAAATTAATTGAAACTAAAACTTACGTCGCCTAACCCACGGATTCCCTAATTTCTATATCGGGAGAAATAATGAACCGTAATTAAAATCATAAATTAATGACCAATGTAATTTGATATGAACAATGTAGGTTTCGAAGGAAAATTAGTGTGGTTAGGCTTAAAAAAACTATAAAAATACTACAATCTGCGTTTCGAGAGAACATAGACTATATGAGACATAGACTATACAAACGTTTGTTCGATCTACCTAATTCAATGCCTGGACAAAGAAGAAACACTTATTTTCTCATTATTTACTACGATTAACAATAATTTACATCATGAAAAGATCGGTGTTCTTTCAACTACTTTTTGTGATTTTATGAAGCACATACATAATTGAAAACCTAATTATATCGAGAAATATTAACCAATCCATCAATCACCGATTCTGGAAAGTCTAGTGAACAATCAACTCGAGCACTAGAACAGTTCCACGTGGATATGCAAATTATCACACTCAAATTGGTTGTTATTTCGAAGTGACAATTCTTCCTTATCAATCGGGGGAAAATTTTGTGTTTGTTGTAACATTCGAGAACAGACACAATCATTCAACCCATACTATAATTACGCATGGTGTCGATCGTGCAAATGAATCATCGAGCACCACGTATGGTCGATACTGGACCTTATAACCCTAACCAGACTCCGAATCTACCAAGTTACATGCGACACTTATACGAAAAATTTCAATACTGGATATTTGTCGCATACTTGTCGCTACCTAAAGCATTGACTTCAACCTTTATTATACCATAAGCTTATTATATTAGTTATTTATTTAGTATTATATTAATATCATTATTTTTATTGCTATATTAATGGTATATTTATTGTATAATAAAGGTTGTCTCTACACTTAATAAACGTATTTTGTTTTACTTAACAGTGAAAAAGATTAATATAGGTGAAAGCAATCGAATTTGAAGTAGTGTCTAGATTGCAATCACAACTGTGTCAATTTACAACTCACAGTCAATTAACATAAACATTAATATTCCCTTCAGTACGTTGGCCAAAAAGGACTAACAATATGATTAACAATTTAGGTGCTGGTATAAAATGACTTCGTTTTCATAAATCAATAAAATTTGACCATGGATGAAAAATACCAAAACAATTGTATTTTTCAGAATCAGTAGGAGATACGCGCATAGACAATGCCGAAAAACTTGATAATATAGCATACAATTTGAGGGCAATAACAATTAAATTCCGTATTTTATAATATTTCTCAAAAAAGCTATCTTCCTATTTCTTACAAATCAAAATACATCAAGCAACTAAGTCTATCGGACGTTAAAGTGGCATATAACGATGAACATTATTGGATATCGTGGCAAACTTAATCTTATCTGCAATTATACTACAAGACACTCTTAGGTTTGCAAGATTACGGGGATTATATCTTACAATAAAAGTAATTTAGAAACGTAATTAAAAATCCCCAGTAAAATTGAAGTTTTGGCAACCAGCCGTCAATAAATTTGACCATTACATATGTTATCAAGGTCACCTTCCTGAATGATCTTATTGTTCGTTGAGAAGTTATTACCAAAATAATAGATAAAACTGCTGTTGTTGGATTATATCGAATAATCGGTCCTTGTAGTATATAGCAGCAAAAATGAATCAATGTACTGCAAGGGACTACTATGAAAATGATATAGTAATATTTTTATTTTTGATATACTTGAACCAGAGTAGTGCTAATTGAATGAATCCGTGATTTAATTACGTAATTTGATTACATTGTAGTTCAAGTATAATATAGCATTCCAATTACGTTTAATTGAATTTATACAATGTATAATTCAAATATTTCTATTAATTCAATTGCTAATTACTTTATCATCACTGTAAATGAAGTATAAGGTAATTTGAATACAATACAATTAAAATTCAATGGAATCAAATTGTACTCAGACCTCTGATGAAGTCAGATAATTGTTAATATCTATTTTTCCTGTCTGTACGGCCTATTTTCCGTTATTGGTACACATGAAGCATTACGTAATTGCCGCTATTTTTTGCCTTCATGTGTATTATAAGTTACGTGAAGTAAGTACGCGTTTCATTTTTCAAATGCATGTATAAATATTGCAAACATATAACATCGAAGACTGTTTCTGTTCAGATAGCATGAACTTATAAATAATAGCAATATTCATTTCTGTTAATAATATTTGCTCACTGCAATTCCCATGTCTTTATCCGTGTTTTATTACGAGACTGCAGATTTTATGCATTCACGACAAAAACGAGTAAGTGCAATTTTAAGCAATAGGAAGACTTAAAAAGTTTTAAAGCATCAACGCATTAGTTTCAACTTCTGAACATTATTAAAGCATGAAAGAAAATATTTAGCTCTTATATGTTACAATTGATGCAAACAATTTTTATTTTACACAAAAATCTGCAGTCTATTTATTACCTGACACTGTTTCTTACTATTTACGAGACCTGACCCAAACATAAATCAATACGTTTGTATAAGGGTGAAATTATGTCACGATACATAATTCACTGGCAGGATCGCCGCGCCAATCAAAGAAAAAAGGAATAATGGTACAAAGATAGGCAAAAAACACATATCTGCAAATAAAAATTTGTTGTGAATTCAATTGAATGTTAGATTGCAACGATAAAAGCACCTGAAAACAGATCTTATTAGTTTGTTTATTTCTCGTTGTAAAGTTGGCATTTGAAAACGATGTCGGAACCAGTGTTTCATCAAATAGCGTGTATCTCCAAAACTGAATCACTTCTGACCTATACGCCATACACTGCGCACTGTCTTAATAGATTAGGAAAAGTCAGGGCTGAACTTCACTTGAGTTTTTTCTATATAACCCTGTAGATTAAGACGAGGAAATGCCAAAAATCCATGTTTTAATGTGAGGGATTCGCTGGTTCAAACGTGGAGCGATTCGAAACATTTTTGACAGGTAAGGGCGCCGCCATATTGGTATGTACTCAGACATCGTCCAATGAGCGGAGCCGTCGGAAGGTTGGTTAGGTTCGTGAGGGGGTGTAGAGAGCCGACAGGCCGGCCTGATTACGCTCGCAAATCTACGTTATCGACGTCACCTGCGTGCTTGTGCTATCATCTAGCGACTCTGCTCGTTAGACGACGCGCGACGGTGAGTACATACCAACATGGCGGTAGCCTTACGCGTCAAAAACACTTGAAATCGCTCAACTTGAAACACGTATATTTTTGGCATTTTCTCGTAAAAATCTACAGAATTATACAGACAAAAACTTAAAATTTTTTAAGTTATCTAGGGTTAACGTTCTGGAAAGCTAGTTTGTTTTCAATTGTTATAGGATTGTTAGGGATATTTCAAGCTTCGCATCTATCTTCCGCAAGGTACATGACTAGGTATGGAAATTGAAAGCAACTCAGAAACTATAATTGATTTGACTTTGACCTGATTTTAGTGTGCAAAGTTATCCTTTAAAAGGATTATTATGTGTAGCGAAACACCCTGTTTATAGAAATTATAAAAAGCATTGATTCAAAAGTTTCGTAATTGGTGGTACATAATTAAACCGCTCCACACTCCACAGTGCTCGAAAGATCGGTCTGACTCGGTCTGATCGGAACTCTCGAACGGTCAACTCGATCCGGACCAATCTGATTGTGAGCAGGCAAAGCAAGCCATCAAGCCGCTTTCCGAATCGGTCTAGGCGGTGTGATGGTTTGCTGGCTTGTTGGCTAATTCGACTTGCTGTTTGATGGCCCATCATTACTCGGTGAGTAGTACACGCAGCATCCAGAACAGGAAATGCTATTATTAAAAATATACAATCGATATTCGCATCAGGTATAGAAGCGAGATTAGAGATTAGGAAGAGTTTTCTATAACATTAGTGTACAGACAACTGTCGCGTTTCTTGCAGAATTAGCTACTGCTTTCTATCTGCACCACTTCTGAGATCCTGGCGCGGCGGGTCAGTAGGAACGCACCTTACACCTATGCTAAAGTAATTTTCTCATTTTCTCTGCTTTTCAAATTATTCAATAAACGACCAAAACTATACATGCGTACCTTCGGCAGGTAACTGTCGCGTTAAACCTCCGAATCCGCAGAAACTACCCGTGCATTACTGTATTTATTTATGCGCAAATGCGCTGAAAAATATGTCGGTACGTGTTGCCAATGTGAAGATGTAGTAATGTTTATAGACGGGGAATTATACCATTGAACGATATGCACAAAGTATTCCCTGTACTTATACAGGGTGTTAAAAAACCATTCAGTATTTATATGGTATATAGGATACACTGTACTGGGTAACAAAGCTTTAGTAAACATAGATCGAAAGGTCAACCGTTTCTGAGATATAAACATTTTTGTTTGCTAGTATCATGATTGACTTACTTCCATTGCATGCGATGTTTACTTTAGTGTTTATAAACCGCGTTCTAAATGTCCTCCTTCAATCAGTCAGTTCTGTAGTGGAAAATCACAACACGTGGAAAATTTTCTATAAATATCAAGAAGCCAGTAGTAAATGAATCATGATGTTGGCAAACAAAAATCTTTATATCTCAGAAACAGTTGACCTTTCGACTTATGTTTACTAAAGCTTTTTTACTCAGTACAATGTATCCTATATACCCTATAAATATTCAATGGTTTTTTTAACACCCTGTATAGTAGAGCCAGTTATCTTATAGTTAGTACACATAAAACTGTAATGTTATGAAAACAAGATTCAACGGCGCACAGTAGGTTGGAAACCTGTTTTTCGTGGCCAAAAGTAAATTTTTATAGTTTCATATTTTGGAAAAAATTTTGTAAAGCTTCAAAGTCCAAAATATTAGCCATTTTGGATAATTATGTATGCGGCAACATCACGTGGAATATAGCATAATGTCACACGAATAGGGAAGAGCAACTGGTGGCTATCTTATGAAGATAAATGAAGAATGATTGATTTTAATAGTTGGTCGTGCAGTATCTCTGCAAGATTATCATTATATGTGAATTCGAAAACCATGTTTTTCAGACGTGACACTTTCGCCGGAAGTGTACGATATAACCGTTGTCGCTATTTAAACAGACACATTAGAGTATGACTAAAACAAATCAGTAGGTCAGTAGTGTCAAGTAGATACGATGAGTAATTATCTAGCAGAATTACGTGGTACAAGCTTTTGGATT